>NW_028324158.1:4242424-4545454 GCF_054372755.1 Phalangium opilio | reverse complement strand
GTCTCTAGGCGATCCTGGCAAGTTTTGCCGTCTTCGTGCTGAGTGACGATGACAACGTTTTAACTTCGGCGAAAGCCTTCGTTTCATTTCAGTTGTTTCGGACGCTCTGTTCGCCAATAAGATTTTTTAGTGACTCGATTAACGCTTTAATAATGGTATAATATCGGTATTATATCAATTGGCGTTTTCTCCAAGTAACTCTCTTGAAATATGTGCATATTCAGATAAAAGTTTCCGTTTCGAGAATTAGTGGAATTTTAAATAGCGACGAAAATGGAGAATACAGGTTTCGAGTTCCAGTTGACGAAGGAAATCTAAGTAAAACTATCTAGGCCCCGTATCTCCTCCTTGATTGTGGAAGTAATTTCGTCTTTACTGGCAGGTATCGAAGTGACGAAAGGGACATTTCGTTGGAAGTCGGGAGAAGCGGAATTTCTGAAGGACATCGACTTGAAGGTGTCTCGTCGATCTCTTGTGGCCGTGATGGGTCCGGTGGGTTGTGGCAAATCTTCGCTCTTGTCCGCTTTGCTCTGCGAGATGGAAAAGGTGACAGGCGAAGTCATGGTGTCGGGCGCTGTGGGATACGTCAGTCAACAACCCTGGATAAGGAACACCTCATTAAGAAACAATATCCTCTTCGTGAACGACATGGACGAGGAGAAATATAGGCGGGTGATCAGCGCATGCGCCCTCCAACCCGATCTTGACAACATGCCCGCTGACGATGAGACGGAGATCGGTGAAAGGGTAAGTTCAGAAAAATACTGATTGTTTGCGATTGACGTCAACAATGCCATCTTAAAGCGAGGATGAAGTGGAAAATTACGTGACCTTTTAATCGATTTTTCTGCTTATTATAAGACCAGTCTGCATAGTGAAACATTCAGGAAATACCTTCGAATGATTCTAATTATTTTCAGATTTTAAGTATAATTTGAAATTAGCCACTCCGATCAATCGCATAACGCCCTGCCTTTTTGTTAACAAAATTCCCGTTGCTCTACATCTCGCGCCACGATTTTCACATCGCGGGCAAATTTTATCAAATCTCGCGATAAAATTCATTCGGCGTGGAGCGTGCCACGAAAATTTTGTTAACAAGAAGAAAGAGCGTTACGCAATTGGTTGGAAGTCCTTATTTCAAATTATCCTTAAAATCTCAACTTAATTTGAATTTTAAAATAATTCGGGGGTATTTCCAGGAAGTTTCACTATGCAGACTAGTCTTGCAATAAGTAGAAGAATCTATAAACCATCATCTGATTTTCCACTTCACCCTCCCTTTAAGGGAATCAATTTAAGCGGTGGTCAAAAGCAAAGGGTCAACGTGGCCAGAGCCATTTACCGAGATGAAGACATTTATCTGTTGGATGATCCGTTGGGCGCGCTCGATTCGAATGTGGCCAAACACCTCTTCGATCGAGTCATCGGCCCAAACGGATTGCTTCGAAACCAGGTTGGGTTGAAGAATTCTATGTATCGAACAACGCGCAGCTATCAGCATTCATGTTCATCAATTTAGACAAGAATTCTAGTGACGCATAACGAGTCGTTTCTACGAGAAATGGACGAGATTTTGATTATGGATAAGGGACGAATTTTGGCCAGGGGGAGTTACCACGAACTCACGAGCCCGGGAATGACCACTAACTATTTTGCCAATCACTACAACGAATCGATCTTCCCACCTACGGAAAGGTATCAGTGTTATTACGAGGGAAGAACCGAGACCGATACTTAAGGTTTCCGGATAGTATCGTTTCGGTTGTTGCTTTTATCCGAGACTTCACCAATTCTGTTAAAAATCGGTTTGCTTGCGTCATACGGCATTTCCTTGGTTTATTTTACAATACGCAGGTGGCGCTTTTATATTTCAAATTTATGCAATAAGAGGGACGACACGTAGTGTAGTTACAATTATGTTCATAGTTAAGTCATGCTGTTTAACGATAGCGCCGTTTAGAAGGGTTAAAGATTGCGATCAATCTATATAGCTGCTTGTAAAATTCGCTCACGGCCACTTGAAAGAGAGTTGATTCAGCCCTTAATACTGCTTTTAGGCCTACTAATATTATATTTAATGCTACAGTAACCAAGGAGCAAATAAAGTCAGCGTAACTGCTCGAGTCAAGGTGAATATTGACGAGAAACTCACGAGCAAGGAAGTGCGCAAAAAAGGCAAAGTACGTATTGCTACCCGGCGCCTTTGTTATTCGATGTTCGAATGTTTTGATACTTTCAGACCCCACTATCAGTCTACAAAAAGTACTTGAAAGCATATGGATTTTATAGTTGTATGACAGTGTTCGTTGGTCAGTTCAGCTCGGTAGCACTGGCTCAAATCATCCCTTATTGGCTGTCTTTGTGGAGCGAAGACCGGAAAGAAGGGCAACCAGCTAATCCCCATTTAAGAACTACGCGTTTGACGGTGTACGCCTTTTTTGGACTTACCCAAATGGCAATAAGTTGCTTGTACGTTTTGGTCTCTAACCTGGCGACTCTTCGTGCCACTCGCGCTTTACACTCAGATATGCTGTGGACAGTTTTGCGTTCGCCTTTGTCCTTCTTCAACAGTACACCGACTGGACGTCTACTTAATCGGTTCTCACAAGACATGGATGTTTTGGACAAGCAACTGCCCGGTTCCCTGAAAACAGTATCTTTGAATATCATACAACTAGCAGTTATTTCCATTTCTATCATAATGGGTATGCCGCTTCTCATCGTTCCCCTGATAGTTATCGCTACTGGATTCGTGTTTCTTCAGGTAAGAGGGCAGACTGCGGCTAACCTAAGACCATTAAACACAGATGGACTGAATGGCGATATGGCGTGTGGTTCTTTTGGGGCAGTGCCTCTTTAGCGCCACGCCACGACCAATGTTGAAACTTTTTCGACTCAAACAATAGCCATAACATGGTCTACGAGTCGCAAAGTTTGGGGACTTTCCCAGTAGGGGCGACGACTGGCAATAATAATGCCGATATAAGAACGGGGGTTTTACCTTATCATTCCAGTACATCTGTGTTTAACGGTCTTAGGGCTAACAAATGTTTTAAAAAGTCAAACGATGCGCGAATGGCCGAGCCGGCGTCATGTCAGCGAAAAGTATCTGAGTTTTCGAATTGAATGTAGCGCTTTTTCGTGGCGAGTAACGTGCAGTTGAGAAGAATTTACTCGACAAGGAACTCTTTTCTCTTCTCACACGCCTCTGACTCGGTGGCTGGGACGACGCACATCAGAGCGTGTCACGTCACCAACAAATTCCAAGAGCAGTTTCTTGATTTAATCGACCGAAGTATGGCCGCGTATTACGCCATGAACATGTGTGAAAGGTTTGCGCTTTATAGTAGACACGAGACAATTCCAACATTGAAAAGTTTTTAATTTCAGATGGCTGACAGTCAGGTATAATATATTGGGTAACATCTTAATGTTCTGGGTCTCCCTCTTTTCAGTTTTCAGTAAAGGCCGGGCATTATCACCGGGAACTGTGGGATTTGTCATGACGAGTGCTGACTTGGTAATACGAAGACGCTTACTTCACTTAAGCTAACACCTATATTAAGCTAATTATTTAACAGCTTATTAATAATCTGAAACGCGTGACAAGTTCGTGGGCTTCTCTCGAAACGCATATTGTAGCTGTTGAGCGAATAGCCGAATACTGTCAATTAGAGACCGAAGGCAACTGGGCCAAACCCGAGACTCGAGTGCCTCATAATTGGCCAGAACGTGGAGAAATCATATTTCAAGATTACAGCACGAGATACCGCCAAGGATTGGACTTGGTCTTAGAGAATATCACTGTGATGATTCAACCGGGTGAGAAGGTGGGCGTGGTGGGGCGGACCGGGGCGGGAAAGTCCTCCTTGACCTTGGCTCTCTTTCGGATGGTCGAAGGTGCGCGAGGTCACATAGTCGTGGACGGAGTTGATCTGTCGACAGTCGGCTTGACAGTATTGCGATCGCGAATGGCCATCATCCCGCAAGATCCTGTTCTATTCTCGGGCACGCTCAGACTGAACTTGGATCCCTTTAAGGAGCATGATGACCAGCGTCTGTGGTCCGTCCTCGAACAATCGCATCTGAAGGCTATGGTGACGTCTCTTGACCAGGGACTCGAACATCCGGTGGCTGAAGGAGGTAGCAACCTGAGTGTCGGACAACGTCAGTTGGTCTGCTTGGCCCGCGCCTTGCTGAGGAATAGCAAGATACTCGTCCTAGATGAAGCGACGGCTTCGGTCGACATGGATACTGATAATCTCATCCAAAAAACCATTAGAAACGAGTTCGCTTCAGCCACTGTTATCACCATCGCCCACAGGATAAACACTATCATGGACTACGACAGGTATGTCATAATAATTATAAGTTAAACAAAAACGTCATGTGGAAAACAAGACTGCGCTCGATTGCTAGCTTTTGGAGCTTCATCTAAAAGAAAATACTTAAACGTTACGCTGACTTAAGATGTAAATAGTTCACTGTGTAATTGTTAAACTTTATATGTATGTTTAGTACTTTAGTAATTTTAATCAGTGTGTCACTCGTCAAAATATGAAGGTCCTGTTTCTTGGCTTATCCTACTTAATTGGCATGCCTATACGAGGTTAATTACCGACCTATATACTGATTATATTTTGACAGGGTTATGGTTTTGGACGATGGGCGAATTTCAGAGATGGATTCTCCGCAAACTCTGTTGAAGAACAATCAGACGCTCTTCTACAAATTGGCCAAAGACGCTAAACATTAATTTTTTTTAATTATGGATCGTTGTTCTTAAATTGTTCCAATGATAATTTTACTCGAATAAAAGTGTAATTTCACTAAAGGTTATCCGCAGTCTTTGAGTGGATGTCTCATAGAAAAGGTATTTTATATTTTAACCGCCTGTAGCGAACTGAACTCCCAAGCCACAATTCTGAAATTTCTATCGTCAATTAATATATAAGCCTGGAAAAGTGGCGTAAGATTTCCAAGAATTATTGGGGGGGGGGGGGGTGATGAGTAATCAGAGAGAAATCGACCCACTAACTGTGGAACGCCTAGGGGTCCGGAGAGACGCTAGAAAACCGGTTAGGAATACTCAGAAAAATGGTGAGCGGTCTACGTCACACGAATCAGGAAGAGCGCCCGCCATTTTTCCGTGTATTCCCCCTCATTTTCTATCGTCCCACCGAACCCGAGACGTTCCACAGTTTGCGGGCCGATTTCTCTCAGATTACCCCATCATCCTTGAGATTTCTTTATGTTAATTTCAGAGTAAAATACGATTTCACCTTAAACGCAACATGTTAGATACCTTTGTTGCGACTGAACAGTAGTTTTTTCAGGGAATAGTATACCTCCAAGTGAAGGAATATATTCTGCGGGTTAGAGTTTGTACACCCCATCCCATTTAATTCCCTTTTCACCCAAGTAACCCCAACATCTGAAACACGACACGGAACAACACCGTCAACACGCAAACATTTCTTTCAGCGTATACAATTTGTCTGCTCTATTTTGTTAGCAAAATTGTAAAAATACAACAAGATCGTTCTCAGTTTCACCATGAAGAAAAATACGCGTGATTTTCGGAGCGGTTTTAACATTAGCTTCATTTGTCGAAAAATGTCTAGCCTGATTTACAAAGCGATCCGTTCCGAGTGGAACTCTGGCTGAGCAGGCGACCAATGAATGAATGGAAACCGAGTGAGAGGTGATCTCGGTTTAACAATGGCATGTGAAAACCTTTTCAGTGCATTCTCAGTGGAATCATAGCTGTCCGCGCTCACCTCAATTTAGCGAGCCCGAGCGCGAATTGAGCGAGGCTCTTCGAAATAATTGATTAAGTCACGAGCCCGAGCCGAGCCCGAAAGTTTATGAAAAAGTTTTCTGAGCTTGAGCCCGGGCTCACAATACGTCACAAACAAAGTGAGCCTTGAGCTGAGCCCAGGTTCGACTGTAAAATCAACGAGAGCTTGCCCTGAGCTCTCTTACAAATGTTTTGGCTTTCCTGAGCTCGAGCGAGGCCAACTGAAAACTATGAGACCGCTCATTTTGAAAGGGCGCTCACTGTTTTGAGACTGCGCTCAGCTTGGCTCAGCGCCGTATTCAGTGCCAACAGAAACTAGCGTAACTCATTGGTAGATTGAAATTTTTTTAATACAAATGAAGTGCAAGTCATTTGGATAGTAAATATGTATTGTAGTTTTGCATTTATCGCGTAAAAATAGCTGCAAAATTATTTATTTCAACATCTACACTGTTTGAAAGAAATATTCTCCGGAAATATGAGACCAAGCTCGAGCTTGAGCTTACTAAATTGAATGAGCCCGAGCTCGAGGTGAGCCTTAAATTCTATCAGTTTTGAGCCCGAGCTGAGCCCGCGAAAGATATTAGAGAGAGCTTGAGCTCGAGCTTAGCCCATCAAAATTATGCGAATGAACCCGAGCCCGAGGCGAGCTCATTTATAAAAACTAACTGAGCTTGAGCTCACATTGAGCTCTAAGGAAACATTGCTTCAATTTTGAGCTTGAGGTGAGCTCGTTGTCAATTTCTATAAAGTAACGTGAGCTGAGCTGAGCCCAAGCGATGGTGGACAGGTATGAGTGGAATTCACTATTAATAAGTTACAGATAGCTCTGGATTAATAAAATGCGCATCATTTCTGGGGCTTCCAAAATAAGTTAGTTTTTTTCTTCCCGACACTACATATTTAGCAAGAAGTCATTCGTACTTATCACGGTCTTTTTATACAATGATCAGTAAATACGTGAGATCTCGGATCAACCTCCAAATAAATGGAAAACAATCTGAGCGTGCGCTGGTCTTGTTCTACACATGGAAGACGCAAAATTTTTCCGAGCATTGTACTTCTGATAATAGTTAAATCGTTTAAAATAAAGTTATACCTATTATCATCTCAACTTTGCTAATATTGACGTTTAAAGTGAAGGGTACCCCTCTTGCCCACTTTCTTCAAATTTTGGGGTATATATACGATTCGTTTCCATTATAATAGTAAGGAAAAAGCGCAATTGCGAAAACCTTTGGTGGCAATCCCACCTTAGGGAGGCTAGACGTTTCTCGTAACCCTAGCTGATCGCCGCGTATATCCTAAAACCAAACGATGATAATGGAGTAGAAGCCAATGATACAGATTGGTGTCTATGTGGAATAGACGGAAGACCAGTGGATGGTGGTGTTGGAAGCCAATGATACAGATTGGTGTCTATGTGGAGTAGACGGAAGACCAGTGGATGGTGGTGTTTAGGAGCCAGTATGTACAGACTGGTGTCCAAGTGGGATGGACAAAGACCAGAAGATGGTGGTGATTAGAAGCCAGTATGTACAGACTGGTGTCCAAGTGGAATGGACGAAGACCAGAAGATGGTGGTGATTAGAAGCCAATATGTACAGACTGGTGTCCAAGTGGAATGGACGAAGACCAGAAGATGGTGGTGATTAGAAGCCAATATGTACAGACTGGTGTCCAAGTGGAATGGACGAAGACCAGAAGATGGTGGTGATTAGAAGCCAGTATGTACAGACTGGTGTCCATGTGGGATGGACGAAGACCAAACATGGTGGTGTGAGAACTCAAATATAGGAGTAGCCAACGGAGAGAAATACAATTTTCTAAATTTCTATGACCTGTCAATGCGGTCCGGAAATTGGGAACACGTTTGCTCCGATACGCAAACTGCGAACGCGGTCACGTGGGTGTAACAACGGACAGACACACACAGACACACACACAGACACGGCCGTTACAGAACCTCTCCTGGACTACGTCACACGGAGAGGTAAAAAGTAAGGGAGTATAGTGAAATTCAATGTTTTAATCGCGTTTATAGGTATAAACTAGTAGGTTGGGTTAGGTTACGTTAATATGTTTATTTTAACAGTTTAAACGCTGAAATAACTTCCACAGAAACATTTTGGCAACCAAAAGCGGTTGAATTTGTTTTCAAGCCCAGACATTTAGTTAAAATCTACGCCGTTAATAAATAATAATTAATGCAAAATTTAATAGGCCTACACACATGTTCTACTGACGCTACGAAGGACCATTTTTTCATCATACAACGAAGTACTTTCATCGTAAAAGGGGGAGGGGGCGGGTCAGATACAGTTATCAATATTTTACGTTATAAAAAGTATGAAACAAATACACAGTAAGCTTATACTCTACATTGAAGTTTAAGTAAAATCCTAAAAAACATAATTTTTTTTTCTTATCCAGTTCTTCATATAGTCTTGTTTTTCGCGCGTACTGCATACAATCTATATTTAGATAAAAACCAGATAATATTTCCAAGTTTATATAAAAAGTAACACTATTCGTTTGGTCTCTCGAAACCAGTTGCGGTTTACTACTACTCATCATCCAAATACGTGTAACTTTGAAACGCGTATAGAGAGAGACTGGATATTATTTCCGGGATAAATAATATTGTACGACTCAGTGCTGCATAGTTCACAAAATGGCATGGGAAAGTATGGATAATTTCTGCCATTCTAAGTTTTGGGTAAATATGTAACTAATATACGTTACTAAATAATCTAATCGAAGTTACTCCGCAACGCTGAAAAATATTACCGTGGTTATGACAAATACGCGTTGTGTAGAATTGAAGTGGACAGTCCCCTGCCAAAAAGATCACTAGAAGCTCTAAAGAGCCTTCCACTAATCGTATCACATCTCTCCACTTTAAAATGGAAAATACTATTTTTAGTCATTTGTAACGGACTAACGGTCTTTCAAAAACGCTGGTCCGAGGGGTTAGTCAGGTTGTAATCAGGCGTACAAAACCGCAGAAATCGATTACTTGATTTCTAGAATTCTTAGAAAATCATCAGTAATCAATATCATCTCTGTGGGTAATCAAAGGTAATCAGAAATCTCCGATAACCACTGGAAATTACGTGAAATCTTGAGAAAATCGGAAATAATCACACGATTCGCTAGTAATCTTTTGTAATCACCTCGGTAATCACACCTTTCGTGAAATAATTCACATAATCAAGCGAGGAATTCGAAAATCCAAAATAAATTTCATAATCAGTTGATATAGAAATAATCACCGAATTCATCGAAATTCACGAAGAATTCAGTGGTAATCACGGCATTCACCAAAAAATCACTGGGGGAGTCATTAAAGATTATGGAAATCACCGAAAATAGTCGTAGTCACAGAAACCAAGGTATTCGTTCAGTAATCATCGGAATTCACATAAAAATTCAGAAATCAGTAATCAGGTGTACAAAATTTTGGCGAATGACTGGCCCCTCGCGCGTGGCTGATATTAAATCTCAATAAAAAATCAGATCCCGACGGAAGATATTTCATTTTATCATTTTAGTTGTAGATATGGGTTTAAAATTAAAGTCTTTGTTGTTACGTTACTTGCCGAATATTACACACTAAGAAAAATAGTTTTCGTCTGCTTCTACTTTCCCTTTTACTTCATGAAAGGGGAAGTGAACTGAACTATAGCACTAATTTGTTCCTTCTTTCCACTGTAAAATATGATTCCATGGTTACTTACGTTTTTGGTAATACACGTAACCAGACCCGGAGTTTTAATATTTTTTTCATCCATGTGAAAAAGGTTATTCCGTCGAAAATATTCTGCGTAACACATTTCAGTTCGAAACGTGTCGTTCACAGGCGTTTCACAATTTATACATGTATATTAAGTTCTTTTTAGTCACATCGTATACATACGACGGACTATTAGTTTGACCTGGTCTGTAGTTGGTTTGTCATTTATAATTTATTTCCCTCCACCTTCGGTTCGAGAGCCCGATACTATACTGCAAAGCTGAGACAGTTTTGCAGAGATTATAGGAACGTTGCGAGCTTGAGCTCTATTTACCCTCGCCCTCTCAAAGAGAAGGGGGAAAGGAGATAGTTGCGGTCCGAGCTGAGTTCCAAGAGACAGGAAAATGAGATGAAAGTTCTACGGGCGGGCGAGGTTTCTATAGACGATTAGGCCTATTGGTTTCTTTTAAGCTACATAGTATCGATGGGACTAACGCTTTTACCCGAATAGTGGTAGTATCATCAAAGACGAATACAAATATCAGAAATGAGAAATTAAGTAAAGCGTTGGCGAAATGTAATTCAAGTTGCCTCGCAGCGAAAGAAAGCATAATTTACCTCACTGGTATACTAGGGAATATTTCACTAGAAGTAAATTTATGGCTTATTATTTTTTGACCCCCATTTTATTGAACTACGTAAACGATGTGGCTTTGTTATGGCCTTGACCATCTTGTTTTTGGCAAGTTTTATCCGATGGATCCGGTGAAACGAAGGGCTATAATAGACCCTATTCCACGAATTCCATACACAAAAAATGGTTCACAGAAAAATATTACTTTTGAATATTCACTAAAATTCATAAACGAAAGACTATACAATGTGACTCGTGTTGACCAAAATAAGTAGCAAAACGAACAGACAGGGATATTTAAACGATTTTAAAAGCAGCTTTACAGGGACAATCAGGAGAACATTTAAAAGTTTAAACACCTCTGTATTAAGATCAAGCAGATAAGTTTTTTCTGTCTCCGAAAAAGATTTACTAGAAAAGAAATTTTCCCAATCAAAACAATTAATTGATCTAAACAAGGCTTAAACACTATGGTTTTCACCTTTCAGTAAGATTTTGAAAGTACGATTTCAATTTTAGCAGCCAAGGTGTCTAAAACAACAACAAAAGTCACATTGTATTTTAAAACTCGAACCAATCTGGAAATTTGTATATAAATAAGCCAATTATCAACAAATGTATAAAATTGAACGTATCTTACTGACACATTTCAGGACGCAAATTAAACGTGGTATACAGATAATCCCGACTTCACGCCATGCTTCCAGAAAACAGTTTTGGTTTGGATGCCATGCGCGGTGCTTTGGTTATTTCTTCCTTTAGAAATATACCTACTGTTAAAATCAAAGCAAAGACGTGTCCATTTTTCAAGCCTCAACATCACAAAAATTGTGAGAATATGGTGAAATGGCCACAACCAAAGCTAATTTTTTTCTCCACTAATGTTTTCAGTTTTTGATATTATTGCTTGCAATCTTAAGTGCACTGAAATTGGGGAGACAAGTTTACCAGGGTGATTTCAGCGTGGTTGACAATTTAGCAGCAACGATTAAGCTGGCAACTTACGTAAGAATGATTTGATTAAAAGCGATGACTTAATTTCAGAAACATTTACCTTATGTTCTATACTATATCATCTTTTCAGTTATTGGCAAGCTTTTTCTCTATATATGGGGAAAAAGGTTAGCACAGTGTCTTCAGGAATTGAGTTGTTATTTTGGTTTCTAACGACAGTCGCCGAAACAATAACGTACAGATCAGCCATAATAGAATATTACTTCAAAGTGAGTTTACAATTTTAGAAGTGTAAATTTTAATTGCCATTAAAAAAGAACAACTATATAGAATCATCAAGATGATTATACCGCCTTTGTTATGGAAATGGTCAACTTCCCACTTATAGTAGTCACCCTTTTCTTGAACATGATGACTGACAGCGGAACACGGGACTATAGGAATGTTTACGAAATGGATGAGTCAATTAAGGTCAGTATTTCACGGGAGCACGACAACTGATTGAAAGACATTTTGGTGACGACGACTGGTCGGACTGGGTGTCCGACGATTGGGAGCGCGACAATTTGGACGATCGAAAATTGAGTGGCAATGAAACAGTCCGAGCGTCAATTGGGTGATTGTAAAAATGCATACACATTGAAAAAGTTTCAGATGGTCAAAATTTCACGTTGCTTAGGTCAGGTCAGGCTAGGTTAGGTTCAGTTGGGTCAGGTTATTATTATTATTGTTGTTGTTGAGGAGGGTACGCGCCCTAGCACCGATGCCAAAGGCATATTGTGCATCCTCGTATACAGGCCTTAAAAAGGCCCGTAGCAGCAGCGTAGCGAAGAATTCGCTCCATCGTAATAGAGGAGACCCGCGAGGGTTCCAAAGTGTGTGAATCAAAATATTCTAGTCTAAGCGAGGCGAAGCAGTCGCACTCGCAAAGTACGTGAGCGGATGTTTCTTCCTTCTCCTGACACGACCTACAGAGAGGGTCGTCGGCAAAACCCACCAGATGGAGGTGCCTATTAAGCCGACAGTGCCCGGTCAGGAGACCAGTGGCCAGCCTAATATCCCATCTGCTGAGCGAAATTAGGTCTCTGGCACGAGACCTGCATTGACTAACAGTTTTGTCTGTCTCTGGCCCTCCATGTTATGCCAGAGCTGGTTTTGTATGACAGTCAACCTGTCATGCAGACACCGTTTGACGTGCCTGTAGGGGATGGGGACGGCCGGCTCCGGCCCCAAGAGCTTGGCCTCCGCACCCCTTTTCGCAAATCTATCGGCTTGCTCATTGCCATGATATCCGCTATGCCCTGGCACCCAGTACAACAGAACCCTGTTGCAGGATGCCAGTCGCGCTAGCAGATCAAGGCAGCTGCGCATCAGTTGAGAGGTAATCTGACACTGGTTCAGCGCGTTCAGGGCGGCCTGACTGTCAGAATAAATTCTCACAGTCCGTCCGGTATACCCTTTGTTAATACAGTAATCGGCGCAATAACAGATCGCGGCAATTTCCGCCTGGAACACACTAGCGAAGGTGCCCAGGCAAGCAGAAAAGCCGACCCTTGTGGTTTGGCAGTAATAGCCGGCGCCAGCGCTGGAATCAGTCTTGGAACCATCGGTGAACCAAATAGGTTCACCCTCAGTGCCAAGAGGCAGCAGGTTAGTCCACTCTGCCCGACTGGGGAAGTGGATGCTGAATGGCTTAGTGAAGTCAAAACCGGTAACGGTTTTGTCAGAGCACATCGTTAGCGACGACTCAAGTGCGGCGTACTCCCGAAAGAGCTTCGTATGGCTGTAATCCCAAAGTCTTGGAACCCAGCAGCCACTAATGTTGAGCCTGTAGGCCCCCATGACAGCCTCCTCCTCAATGAAGAAATGAAGAGGAAGCATGTCAAGGAGCACCTCCAGGGAAGCAGTTGGGGTCGATCTCATGGCCCCCGTAACACCAATGCAGGCAAGCCTTTGAAGCTTGCGCAGGGCAGCCTGCACCGTCTTAAGCCGGACCCTTGTCCACCAGACAAGTGCCCCGTAAGATAGTATGGGTCTGATGATCCCAGTGTAGAGCCAGTGTACAGCCTTGGGGTTGAGGCCCCAAGTCTTGCCGACAGAGCTCCTGGTCCTCCAGAAGAGCATCTTGGCCTTCTTAATACACCGATCAAGATGCGGCTTCCATGTGAGTCTGCAATCAAAGGTCACCCCAGGTATTTCACCTCGGAGGACTTTGTCAGGACCTGGCCAAAGAAAGAGATATCATTGAACAGATCCTTAGTATTTTTCCTCGTAAACGGAACAAGGACAGTTTTATCAGGATTAACGGTGAGGTTAACCGCCTGACACCATTGCTCCACGCTAGAGAGAGCAGATCTCATAAGCGCGGTAACAGTATCCGGGAACTTCCCGGTAAAGACTATCGCTACATCGTCCGCATACCCGAAGCAGCTACAGCCCCCAGCACCCCCGAGCCTCCCCAAGAGTTCGTCCACCACCAGGCACCACAACAGGGGGGAGAGCACTCCACCCTGAGGGCAGCCCCTGCTGGTAGTCACCCCTAGAGAGTCCACAAGGAGGGACGCCGACACCTCGCGGTCGGTAAGCATGGACTTGATCCAGCGGCCAAGAGTGTCGCTGATGCCAAATCTCTTAACAGCTTCAGTAATAACCGAGCTAGAGACCTTGTCAAAGGCCCCCTCAATATCGAGGAAGACGGCCAGTGAAATTTCCTGAAACTCGAATGCCCTATCCAGGCAATTCGTAAGGCCGTGAAGGGCCGTCTCAGAGGATTTGCCTTTTTGGTAAGCAAATTGTGAAGAAGAGAGAGGAGTTACCAAAAGTACCTCGTCTCTAATGTACCTGTCCACCAGCTTCTCCAGAATTTTGAGGAAGAAGGAGGTCAGGCATATGGGCCTAAATGACTTCGCCTCGAGATAGGAAGCCTTCCCGGGCTTGGGAATAAAGATGACCCTAGAGCGTTTCCAGTCACGAGGTATGTGACCGAGAGCAATGCAGAGTCTGTAGATCTTGCATAGCGAAGAGGCGATGTGGTCTAAGCCCTCCTGCAAAAGCAGAGGGAAGACCCCATCGGGTCCCGGAGACTTGTAGGGCTCAAAACAGTTGACAGCCCACCGAAGCTTGGGAATCGTGACAACCTGTCTGGCTACAAGCCAGTCTTCCCTCTTAGCCCTGTGCAGGACAGGGTAGAGAGAGTCAGGGTTTGTTGGATTGATGAAAGTAGAGTCAGGAAAATGGACCTCCAGCATGTGCTTGAGAGTTTCAGCCCCGGACTTAGTGTACACACCCTCCCGCAGCTTAATAGCATTAAGTCGATGTGTGCTGTCGTGCGCTAGAATCTTCATGACCCTAGCCGTAGCAGGGACATTGGAGACTTGCTCACAGAAGGTCCGCCAGGAGTCCTTCTTAGCAGCTCTAATGGCCCTGTTGTAGGTGTTAAGGGACTGCCTGTATCCAGCCCAGTCACCCGTGCGCTTGGCTTTGTTAAAGAGCCTGCGCGTGTATTTACGAAGCCGGCTGAGATCCGCGTTCCACCAAGGGACAAGCCTCGAGCGGTTGACGGTCTTAAGTGGGCAGTTCCGGTGGAACGACTCCATGATGGAGTACTGTAAATCACCAGCAGCCCTATCAAGATCCTTAGGTGAAGTAAGTTTAGGAGTGTGACCCCCTCCGTAGCGTAGGATTAGGTCTTCCAATTAGTCCGTTTTGGATTGCGTATCTCCGTCCTCGCCGGGACAGAGGTAGTCGCGACAGTAAAGCAGATGTGCCTATGATCCGACAGAGACGGCTCATTAGACACATGCCAGTTAGACACGGAAGACACGAGGTTTTCCGTGGCTAGCGTGAGGTCAATGACCTCTCTTCTATTAGAAGTAACAAAAGTAGGTTCATTGTTTTTATTAAGAATATAGAGTTTACAACCAACTAAATATTCTAGTAAATCATCACCTCTCCTGTTGCAGTCAGAACTGCCCCACGTGATGTGATGGGCATTGGCGTCGCAGCCAATGATTAGTTTGTCCCCTCTCTTTTCACATTGATTGACCAAATTGATCACCTCAATTGTCGGGAGAGAGTCCGCGTCGTGGGCAAAGTATGCAGAGGCAGCCGTGATAGTCAACTTGGCATGCCCAGTGGCCAAGACTAGCTTCACGGCCACCGTGTCCTGGGACGTGTACAGCGGTAGAGAGATACAACAAAGATCCCTCCGAACCAGAATACACGCCCTAGGTCTAGCAGCAATATGGTCATAAAATAGTGACCCCGCCGCGTCAAGACCGAGGATTTTGCCATGGCAAATCCACGGTTCTTGTATGAGGGCCAGATCCAGACCCTCTATAGCAAACCTCCTGCAGAGTACCGCAGGCCGCCTTACTATGGTGCAGATTGATTTGAATTGCACGTAGCGTCCCCATGGTCCTTAAGAGAGGGGTTCAGAAGGGACCTAGCTACACTCATCGGTCCCGAGAGGGCTAGTGGCACCCCCCCGACAGGCAAGCTCCCAGTCCCAAGATCCTCCCCCTCAGCAGGACCACTAGAACGCACATCGGCTGGATCCCGAAGGGTCCCATCCGATTCTTCCAGTAGGTTGGACTCATCCATGGAAGAACAAGCTTCCGAATAAGCCACCCCCTCCCCCTCTGAGCCTAGAGCGACACCAGCGAGCTCCACAGCGAGATCCCCATCTCGCTAGTCCCACCCCCTGCCGTAGACTCGGCTGCAGTGGTTTTGGTGGTTTCCGTGTGCTGTAGGAGTTTGAAGGAACCCTTGTCCACTCCAGTGAAGCCCACGAAGCCAGCATTCTTAATGGCGTCCAGCGAGGAGCCATCAATGGACAGTACCCAGTACCGCACGGCCCTGTCCACGTATGTCCGGATACATTTCCAATATTCGGTTGCAAAGCCATCGTTAAGAGCCTTTAAGCGCCGGTACAGCACCGCCGGCTCTTTGGTGATCTGGTCCCTGGTGCGGAACATTACCTTAAACGGCTTAGGGAGTTCGCTAGCTCTCATTACTGAGAGCACCGCATCCCCCACCACCGAGTAGGCTAAGTTATCCTTCAACCATTGACCGGTGAACGTATCCTCACAGGAGTATACCAGGGCCCCGGCCGTCAGGCTAAAATTCCCCAGGCGCGGTAGACGGCTCCCCGAGGGTATCCCGTCCAGCACCCCTAGAATCGCCTTCTGGATTGGGCCCACGTCTTCCTCCGTGATGACCGCCTTCGGATAGCCTTTTTTAACAATGGCCATCTTTTCTGTGCTGGCGGCGTCTCTATAGGACTTGGCCTTTTTCGACGCCGCCTGCGAGATACTGGGTGAGGGAGTCGAATACTCCGCTCTAGGCCTCTTCAATGGGTTGTCACGAGCCGCCGCACCCCCAGCAGCCCTCTGCACGATGCCTCAACACCTTGGCTTGAGAAGGACGCGTATCCGATTAGCCCACACAACGGGATGGATCAGGTTAGGCTAGGTTAGGTTCAGTTGGGTCAGGTTAGGTTAGGTTTGGGTTTGTATTGTATTTCACCAAACTTAAGGTTTTTCTACAATTTAGCAATTTTTAAGAAATTAAATTTCGATTCACCAAAATCACGTTCAGTCGATTTTATATCCACCCAGTTGTCGGACACACAATTTTAAGACCTCGAAATTGTTAGACACCCAGTCGTTGTCACCCAAATGTCTTTCACCCAGTTGTGGTAGACCTGTATATCAAGATCTGTTATCATTTTCTTGTAAATAATAAGAACTAATTTTAGAAATCTCCCGAAGAAGAAGCATCATTTTTGTCAAGAATGTCTTTTTCCTGGCTGAACAGGTAAATATAATTTTTTATATGGGGTGTATTCAGATTATTTAAATGAAACTCAAATGAATAACAGTTTAACTTAAATTCAGTCCTACTCATTACCCATTAAAAAGCACAAGAAACTTTTGAAACATAATTTTAGATATCGTAAATCTACATTCAACATATGACGTAACTGCAAAAACACGTATAATCTGTTTGTAAAATAAGTTTTACACAATATTTCCTAGCCCCACCGCCGTATAGTTAAAGGGGTTCTGAACTATGACGCTCAAACAATGAATTCTGCTATTCATTCCAATTTTCTTTTTTAATAAATAAATTCCCGCGGGTTTAAGGTTTATCATGGAATGATTTAAATATTTTTTAATATGACATTTAGTTTCATATTAAATGGCTGGAGAGAACCAATGGAGCCATCGGACGTATACGAGTTAAATGATTCAGACAAAGCGCTAACAGTTTCGCTTATGTTTGAAAAGTATTGGCAATACAATCGGTATGTGTCCTTAAAAGTAACGAGTGTCCAAAGAAAACTATTAATAATGAGACTTAATTTTCGTGGGTAAAGTGATGAAATGGGTGACCAGAAAATGAAATCCAAGAGATCAATAAATCAAAACTATTCTATTGGGATTGCTTTATTCAAAACAATTTGGCCCTTTTTCTTGGCTGGAGGAATTTTACAAATTTTGGCCGACGTTGTAGCATACAGTAGCACGGCAATTGTCAGGTATTTTAATTAAAAAACTGATTTTAAACTAGTCAAGAAAAATACATTATCCTACATACGTATTCAGATGGACGTGGGTGGGCATATTCTACGCTTGTCTAATAGGTTTGGCCGGTATATTACAAACGTTTTTCCTGGAAGGCAGCGCCTTTTTTCATACCAAACTAGGACTTAGACTTAAATCAGTAACCATGAATGCACTCTACAAAAAGGTAAATTTACGAAGAACGTTTTTTCTCAAACGCTTGTCAGAGGATAAACGTTATTGTCTGAGTAGCCAATGTGTTGACGAGAAATCCAGAGCAGCCAAGCACGAAAACTAATATACGCAATAATATTTTTTCACAGACACTTCGCTTGTCCAGTCGAGACATAAGCAAGCTAAACATGGGCGCCATTCTAAATACGATTTACGTTGATACGGAAAAATTCCTATTACTGATCCAGTATACGGGATGCCTTTGGTCAATGCCGGCCCAAGTTAGTCTGTGCACGTACTTCCTATACCAAGAACTGGGTGTTTCGGCCTTTGCCAGTACGGGAATATTAATACTACTGGTACCATTCAACTTCGTAATATCTTGGAAACTTAAACAGGCCCAGGTAAGAATCTTAAAAGAACCATTTTTAATAAGGTTATAAGACGTTGAGCTTCGCTTGAAAAACGAACTTTATCATGCGTAAAGCGTAAGGAGTCGTCGGGGAGACCTAGGCTAGTTTCCTTGAAAACAACACAAGTGGTCTTATTATCAATATCGGGCTAATCACTAGTTTTCTTACTGGACAATGTCGGCTCATTAGACATCTGCACTTAATGGGCACTGATGGTGCCCGGACGAAGCGGAAACCTTTAGTATAGGTGCATGACGTCGGAACACGTCACTCCCTTCAACAATAGCATAAGTTTTATTTCACAATCATACAACGGTGATTGACACAAACGGGTAGGGAGTGGGCATGAGTGATCTAATCTCATTAATGTCAGCAGGATGATTCCATTGATGTGCCTTTCGAGAGGCGCTTATATGTGTATAAGGGACATGGTTTCAAAAGAAAGTGTTATACGCGTGCAATACGACGACACTTTGCTTAGAGGATGGAATTACTGATAGAAATTTGAAAATATTAAACTGTGAAGGCTTTCATCACGCTTTCCGTTTAGGTTAACAAATTAAATTGTTCACAGGTAACGCTGATGAAAAGAAAGGATAGAAGAATAAAACTAATGAGTGAAATATTGAACGGAATTCGCGTCTTGAAGTTGAACGCCTGGGAATCATCTTTCCAAAGAATCATCGAGAAACTTAGAAGTAAAGAAATAATACAGTTGAAGAAACTATTATATTTGAAACTGGCATCTATTTCGTCATTTTACGCAACAAACTCGCTTGTAAGTTGTATCCTTAATTTCTTCATTTATTGGTCACGAAGTTAGCTTCCATAGCGAGTATTTTCCCTACTCCTTGTCAATTTACTTTTATGTTGGCCCGTAAGTTCAAGAATAAAATTCTATCTTATAGAAAATATGTTTCTCGTGTACTTTCAAGGTTATTCTGGCAAGTTTCGCCATGTTCGTGCTGATTGACGACATCAACGTTCTCACAGTATTTAATTTACCCGAAGCAATTAATGCTGTAGTAATGGTAAAATATCTACAAGAGACTTAAACCACCGCCAGGCCCAGAACTCAGCTTTGAATTATCATACTGACAACTAAAAATAATTTTATAAAAGTATGGTGTATATTGAGCTTCGTTCTTTTGTCTTTAGGTTCATCTGGTTAAAACTATAATTATGCATAAATTATAAATTTCGCTTTTAATGCAATCTCGAAAGACACAGTCTTGAGCGACACAAACGCAAAGGGCAAAAGATCAAAGAAACAACAAATAGAAAAAATATAGCTCGAAGTCACATTTAAAAGTTAAAGACAATTTCGTCGAACAGTTTTTCTAGAAGGCAAAAATCACTATGAACCGTTTTTAAAAGATAAAACATTTTGTACAACAATTTTTCAGAAAACCAAATTTTGTTGATCTTTTTTTCTTCAGAAAAAATTTGACAATTAGCTCAAATATATTATGACATAAAGAACGCGGTTTATCACACATTTATTAGGACCTCATTCGCAGCAAAGATTTGCCCTTGGCACGAGTTTGTATATCATAACTAGCTGTTACCCGCGGCGTCGCTCGCGTGCAATAAGAACTTCCATCAAAATGATACAAAGAATGGGTAGATTTTACTGATGACTAATATTTTTGTAGCACCCTGGAGCGAAGGCACTCGGCGTTGCCAGTCAGACCGTCGGGACATTTTTTATTACTTTTCACGCGGACATTGTTCCATAAAGAAGGGTTTTTTATTTTTTGGCCGCCATTTAAAAAGATGGCAACAAATCCAACCTAAAAGACTATTCAGTCCGTCTATAGGTTAAAGGAAACCCATGTACTAAATATCTGTGAAATCGGTTGAAACGCGCGGACTTTGTTGCATAGAGAAGAGTTTTTACATTTCTGGGCGCCATTTTTTAAGATGGCGGCGGATTGGAAAAATCTTTCTTTGTACGCGCCTACCACTTATGAGTAACGTTCCTGCAAAATTTTCAGCCTTCTAGGGCAAGCGGTTTGGGCTGGGCGTTGATTATCAGTCAGTCAGTCAGTCAGGACTTTGATTTATATAAATATAGATTTTCGATGCAACGGGATTATTTACATCTAAAAAGTGTCAAGTCGAGATTGTGTTTATCGAGTATCTCCTCCGCGTACGGTAAAGGAATTGAAGCTGTTTCAGAATTTAAGGAATAGTCTTTATTTAGTCAGTAACTTTGTTAAGCTGCAATGTTTTGTGCATTGTGTTTAAGTGTTCATAACTCATTCGGAAAATATCAATCATTTCAGGCAAAAGTTTCTGTTTCGAGAATAAGTCACATATTAAACAGCAACGAGACTGAAGATTATATATGTAGCAACGGGAACGACAATAAAAACTGTAACACTTGACACCTTTTAGAACTTTAAAGAATCTTCAGTGAATAAAATTTAAACCATTACCTTCCAGGTATCGATATTTCAAACGGTGCATTTAGTTGGGACGCGGAAGGAGGAGATTTTTTAAAAGACATCAACTTGAAAGTTGCTCGTGGTTCTTTGGTCGCCGTCGTGGGTCCAGTGGGTTGTGGCAAGTCTTCATTATTGTCCGCTTTGGTTTGTGATATGAAGAAGATGCAAGGGGAAGTGAAGGTGGTAGGGACAGTAGGCTACGTCACGCAACAACAATGGATACAGAACACTTCACTCAGGAAGAATATCCTCTTCACTGATGAAATGGACCAAGAAAAATACAACCAAGTCATTCAGGCGTGCGCCCTAGAATCAGATCTGGACTATTTGCCAGCCCACGACCAGACGGAGATCGGGGAAAGAGTTTGTATACTTTCAAATCCTTGCGTTTTGTTTTGTTTGTTTCATGGTTAAGATAAGACTCCTGATCAGATAGTTAAATACATAGGGTATCAATTTGAGTGGTGGTCAAAAGCAAAGAGTTAACGTTGCTCGAGCAATCTACCGGAATGACGATATTTATCTCTTGGACGACCCTTTGGGGGCAGTGGATTCTCACGTAGCCAAACATATATTCAATGAAGTAATTGGACCAAATGGATTACTTAAAGATAAGGTTGGTCTTGGATTAAAACGAAACATACTTTCATTAAAATAAATACAAAATTACGGTTGTAGACGAGAATTCTTGTGACGCATAACCTAACGTTTCTGCGAGAAGTGAACGAAATTCTTTTCATGAAAGATGGAAAAATAATACAGAGAGGAACTTACGAAGAAATTATGCGGGTTGAAGGAATTGCGAAAGAGTATTTCACCCAACTAGGACTGTTCACGAGCCGAGCTGAGCGAGCTTTTTAAAAGCTCGGCTCGGCTCGAGTCAAAAAAACGGCGGCTCGGCTCGACTCGAGCCGAGCTGGGTCTTGGCTCGGCTCTAGCTCGGCTCGGCTCGAAAATGATCGAGCCGAGCCGAGCTGGCTCGATTAACATATACATGATTAAAAAAAATTGCTACTACTAACGTCAAACTTGAGAATGACTATAAATGCCATCCCATGTTTAGGAATGTAGTGGTTCAGTAAAACCCGCTCTTTAAAATATGCTCAAGGTTAGAGACGAGAGATTTTTCCCACGCTTTATTTCATGTAAAGATACAACGGAACGCTATTGGTGGAGAGAATAAAGACTAAAAGGAAAGCACTATATCAGTGACTAAGCTCGCGAGCCGGCTCGCGAGTCGGCTCGGCTCGGCTCGACCATAAAAAAGCTCGCTCGTTAATTAATCGAGCCGCAAAAGTGGCGGCTCGGCTCGGCTCGAACTCGGCTCGCTCGTCACGAGCCCGAGCTGGCTCGAGCTCGTGAACAGTCCTACACCCAACACTTGAGCAACAATGAGCCAAAAGCTGACATAAACCCAAATTTAGACAATTACCAAAGGGTATTTGTAGACACTAATCTAAACACTAGGCATTTATGGCTTTGCTTCCATTTTTATTAATATATTTTGAAATCACAAAAATAATTTTATTTTCTTTTAGTTATTAAAACAGCGGACAAGCAAAACCAAAAGTATCAGAATTGCCCTCGTTGCAAGCGAAGCTAACAACTAAAGAAGTTTTTAGTTCGTCTGACAGTTTATGGGCTTTTATCAGTTAGCCAAATAGTAGTGTCCTGCGTGACAGGGCTATTTTCCTTACGCGGTTCTCTACGGGCTTCGCTGATCTCACACACTGATATGCTAAGAGCTCTTTTACTTTCACCATTGTCCTTTTTTGACACTACTCCGACCGGCCGCGTTCTAAATCGCTTTTCTCAAGATATGGATGCAGTAGACCAGCAAATACCCACCATGATAAGAGCGTTTGGTATCAATTTGATGATCACTCTTGGAACTTCTATCGCTGTTACGGTTCGCATACCGGCGTTTATATTTGCATTATTGACAGTATCTTTTGCCTGCATATTATTTCAGGTAAGTCTGATATATTGTTCTTCTTTAAGTACACTGCTTTCATCCAAAGTTTTGTCTTGCATGTTTATTTTAAATTCCTAGTCCAAATTATTAAGTTAAACTTTCAAGTAACTAATTTTTAAGTGTTTAACAGCGTTTTTTCATAGCAACTAATCGCCAACTGAAAAGAATTTACGCAACGAGAAACTCTTTTCTGTTCTCGCACGTTTCCGGGTCGTTATCTGGTATCACGGTAATTAGAACTTGCGGTGCCGGAAAAACCTTTTAAAACCAGTTTGAAAAACTAATTGACGACAGCGTTGCCACCAATTATACCTTGTACATGTGTGAAAGGTTAGTGGTGTTAATCAATGGTTTTTTGAATGAAACCAATTGAAACCATGACTTTATATTTAAGATGGCTAGCACTACGGTTCAATTTATTGGGAAATGTCTTATTGTTTTGCGCCTCTCTGTTCACTGTTTTGGGCAAAGACACTTTATCACTAGGAATTGTTGGATTTGTCATAATCAGCGCTAAAATGGTATCAATTATACATTTCATAGGTTAATTAAATTCAGGTTCTGTGGTCAACTCAATAGATTCCTTTGACCCTCACATATTTAGTTATCGTTGTTCTGATTATGGAAATTTCATCGGTTCACAGAAAAGTTTCTTACCATTGACGTACATAACATTTTTTTTCGGTAGCTAGGAACACATGTCATAGCTTTAACGAAGATTGGTGTAGCTTTAGAAACTAGTATTGTGGCAGTCGAGAGAATTGACGAGTATTGTAGTTTACCGTCAGAGGCTCGATATAACAAATTTGAAGCTCAGCTACCTCCAAATTGGCCAGAACGGGGAGAAGTCATATTTCAAGACTACAACACAAGAAGAACTGGACTTTGTCTTAAAGGACATAAATTTGAAGATCGAGGCAGGGGAGAAGGTGGGCGTGGTGGGTAGGACAGGAGCGGGAAAGTCGTCTATGACGTTGGCGTTGTTTCGTCTGATCGAAGCTGCGCACGGCAATATAGTGGTGGACGGAGTGGATATAAGTAAAATAGACTTATCGGAGTTGCGTCCGAGGCTGACCATCATTCCCCAAGAGCCCGTCATGTTCTCGGGTACAATCAGACTCAACCTCGATCCCTTTGAGCAATACGACGACCAACGACTGTGGGTCGCTCTCGAACACTCGCATCTCAAGCCCTTGGTTGCGTCGCTTGAGCAAGGACTCGATCACCCAGTCGCCGAAGGTGGACAGAACCTGAGCGTCGGTCAACGACAGTTGATCTGCTTGGCAAGGGCTTTGTTAAGGAACACGAAAATCCTCATCTTAGACGAAGCAACGGCCTCTGTTGACATGGATACCGATGACCTCATTCAAAACACCATCACGAAGGAGTTCGCAGGCTCCACAGTCATCACCATCGCGCACAGAATAAACACTATCTTGGACTATGACAAGTAATTTGTGTAACAAACTTACTAACTAAGACTACAAAGTTTTTGACTTTTGCTTCTTAACTTTTGTAGAGTGATAGTCTTGGACCAGGGCCGAATAATGGAGCTTGACTCTCCACAAACTCTTCTTAACAATGATCAATCAATTTTCCATGAACTGGCCAAAAATTCTAAGATTATCTAGATTATTTAAACTTTCACTGCTGCAATGGGAAATTTGAAGCCTTAATCTTAAACTGATCTTATTCTCATTTTGTTAACAGAATTTCGTAAGCACTTAACTCATTCTGAGAATTTTTACCCTTTTTAAAGTGAAAATGTAAGAGCTAAATAAATTTTTAAATCGATATAGATAAACAAAAAGCTTTCGTTTATTTCTAAGCCTTACTTTTGGTAACATTAAAAGAATTACGGACTAAACATCATGTGAGGTTTCAGCAGGCAGCGCCCGATCTTTATTTTTAAAAGATCCTTGTGGTGTAATTGGTCTGATGTAGGCCTGTGCGAGTCCAGTTTTTTGGGCTTCGAGTCGAGTCTCGAGTCCTAAAAAAAGCTCATATAGAATCTCGAGTCGAGTCTTTTAACTGGTATCGAGTCCTCGAGTCCTAAATTCAGCTACAAAACTACGTCTCAAGCCCAGTGTCGAGTCCTGATAAGTTATATCAAGTCCCAGTCGAGTCCTAATAAATTATTTCATGTCAAAATCAAGGCTAAATATTTTCATATCTTTTATTTTTTACTCTTCATTTGTTCAAATATCACAGCTTGGATATAAAAAGTAACAAACGTCAATAAACATAATTTTAACTTTTGGTTTTGGTTTGTTCTGGCTGACGTCAAATTTTTGTCCAATTACCTGTCTTCCCTATAATCGTAATCAGTATAACCCCACTAGATGCCACGCTTTACTTGAAATTCCGGGTCAACGAGGTCAGGGGAAATACATGGATAAAGAATGAGAGTGAGGAAATTTGTTTTCACGCTAGAGGGTAGGCAACCCCCTATCTCCGAAGGCAGCTTATTCGATATATACTTTGTTACAGCTTCGGTTGTCAGCACGGGAAAATTAAGCCACTATGTAATGTAGATTTGTGCGTGCTGACAAGAGACGAAAGAAGAATAAATTCTTTATCCATGGTAAATATTTTTGGACTTGATATGGTGTTAAACCTCGGTTCGAGTCCTCCTCGAGTCCAGTAGTGACGACTTTTGAGGACTCGAAATTAATCTCAAGTCCTAAAATTTTGATTTTCAAGTCTCGAGTCGAGTACTCGACTCGACACTCGATCGAGTACTCGCCTTTCATCGAGTACTCGCACAGGCCTGGTCTGATGTAACTAATAGCGTATTCCATTTACTGCTCTGAGGCACTCCCTGAAACATTTTGTGTTCCACGCGCTTCTATTTCCTTAGTCCATTGCCCGAACGCTCGACCCTAGATCATCTCGAAGCAGATCAGTACTGCACAGATCTCTCCTTGATTGATTTTAATGAATCTTCGACAGTTTCTCATTTAATAAATACTTGTTAATTTATAAGCATTCCGAAAACTACCTTCTCTGTATTGACGGTAACCATTTCACTTAAAATACCATGCTTTTTCATTGGGAAGCTAAGCTTAAAAATATGTTATTTCTCTCCTTTAAATTAGATTACAGGTGGATGGTTTACCAAAAATAAACGTTAGTCATAGCACTTCAACTTCCGAAACATTAAAAAATTATTTTCATTGAAACTTATACCGCGGCATTAAGTATATTGCCAAGAGTCCATATAAGACCCGAGAACATTCAAAACGGAATTGACCTTTAGTTCCCTAATTTTACATTATTTTGCATACTACCCTTATCATAAGTTTATAATGCCTTATGCATAGCCAGGATAGCCACAATATTGGCAAAAGCAAGCGCTCAAGGAACCTAACTTGGCATTTCATACAGTCAGTCAAAGATCTAAAATGGGTTCATCATTGATGGCCTTGCAACGAAACATATTGAACTTAAATACAAAGCTTTCCTTTAATATGTTAAAATACGGTTCAATAATTATGAGGACACGTTTGAAATTTCACTAAAATTTCCTCTTTGGTGGAAATTAAGAATGTACGTGTTTTTATTCATTTCGTACAATTTAGACAGACAATATATTGTCAATTGGTTTATAAACTTCGGAATTTTTATGAATATAATTTGAAATTGCTACCATCTGTCGGGTAAAACGTAACTTAATATAGGATGAATTTTATCAAAATAATTTAATTTTGATATAAAATACACCAATAGCAGAAGGGAATAAGAGAGAAGGGACCCACTTTATATCTCCATAATGCTTTACACTCGTAACAACAGTCTTACTAACCTCAAATCAACTACCGTTCACTGATTGGCTATCTAACTTCTGTCTTAGCTGTGACGTCATATAAGAGGGTGACGTCTCGGTTGACGAATAAAAAGTAGTTTTGTTTACAACTTTACATTGAAGGAGATAAAAATGGCGAATTTCATGTTGATAAACGAAATCAAGCTGTGCAATTAATTTAGATACACGGGAATTGAGAACATACCAAAATCAGATAATTTGAAGGTATTAAATAGATAAAAACTAATTACTCTGAATTAATACTAAACAAGTCGGGAAAACCAAAATATTACCTCTCCGTGTCGAGAAGATTATATAAACTTAAGTGTCCAATGAAAACGTCGACCTTTTTGCCCTCATCCTTTCCCGCGCTTTGCGCTTCCGCATTTCATCCTTACTCTCAACATTATCTTCCTCCATTTTACATACAAAAATCGAATACTCACTAAAAGAAGCGGCAAAAACCTGCTGGCTCTTTACTACCACTTAATTTGACTTAATATCCAACTTCCAAACACAAATATTTACTGGTAGATAAATTGTTAACCTACAAGCAAAGAAAAATTCTCAAGAATGGCTCCCGCAAATTTAAAAGGTCAATTTTCAACTAGGTTTTTTTGAAATTTTTGGTCTAACTGTTATCTACACCTAGATGGTTTTCAGTGAAACAAACAAGGAGCATAAACACAATAATGGAAGCTTCAGTTTTATTTAAAACATGTAAAACAATTATCATCTCTGCAAATAGCTTACACATGTCTTTTTTACCAATGCCTAACCGTTTGGATTTTTCTAAGGAATCTCAGCACCAAAAAATTTTTTTGATACAAAATAAATGTTTTATATTCTTATTAAGAATAAAACAAGAGGATAAAAAAGATCTGTCCTCTCGTAATTTTTTAAGCTTTTATCAAGATTACTCTAAACAACAGTAACAAGGAGTATAAACCCATTAGTGGAAGCAGTATTTTTTTTCCGAAACAATCTCGCTTATGTTTATCCTCTCTAGGCTTCGCTAAATACGTATTTCTCTTACGTAAAATATTAATAGACAGGCAAGGATTCATACCATTAAAGAAGGAGAGCAATATTATCCATATTTTCATTTCATATACAGAGAAAAGAAATTATTATGTTTCTGAGAGGAGCTTCCCATTTTTGTTGTTGTTTTGAAAAATATATCGCAATGCACGGGCCTTAATAGATATAGGAGGCAATGAATGAAATATATCACAATGCACGGGCCTTGATAGATATAGGAGGCAATGAATGAAATATATCGCATGCACGGGCCTTGGTAGATATAGGAGGCAATGAAGGAAATATATCGCATGCACGGGCCTTGATAGATATAGGAGGCAATGAAGGAAATATATCGCAATGCACGGGCCTTGATAGATATAGGAGGCAATGAAGGAAATATATCGCATGCACGGGCCTTGGTAGATATAGGAGGCAATGATAATCTCTCTCTTTGCACGAGAGGTTTATCTTTAATATTTAAATAAATATAATTATTTTTAATTATTTTAATCTTCAATAATTAACATTAATAATAGTTAAATCGTTTAAAATAAAGTTATACCTATTATCATCTCAAACTTTGCTAATATTGACGTTTAAAGTGAAGGGTACCCCTCTTGCCCACTTTCTTCAAATTTTGGGGTATATATACGATTCGTTTCCATTATAATAGTAAGGAAAAAGCGCAATTGCGAAAACCTTTGGTGGAGATCCCACCTTAGGGAGGTTAGACGTTTCTCGTAACCCTAGCTGATCGCCGCGTATATCCTAAAACCAAACGATGATAATGGAGTAGAAGCCAATGATATAGATTGGTGTCTATGTGGAATAGACTTTGTGGATGGTGGTGTTAGAAGCCAGTGTAACTGCAGACTGGTGTCAATGTGGGATTGACAAAGAATAGAAGATGGTGGTGGTGGAAGCCAGAAAAGTACCAGACCGGTGTTCATATGGGATGGACGAAGACCAAACATGGTGGTGTGAGAACTCAAGTATAGATTAGCCAAAGGAGAGAAATACAATTTTCCAAATTTCTGTGAACTGTCAATGCGGTCCGGAAATTGGGAACACGTTTGCTCCGATACGCAAACTGCGAACGCGGTCACGTGGGTGTAACAACGGACAGACAGACACACAGACAGACACACACACACACACACACACACACACACACACAGACAGACACGGCCGTTACAGAACCTCTCCTGGACTACGTCACACGGAGAGGTAAAAATTAGTTTCAATAAAATACATACTTGAGGTTATAATTACACAAGAACGAAACATCGACAGCCTAAGCCTTTGGAGAATGAAAATCTAGCAGACAAATAGGCCGCCTGATACCGCGGAGAACTTAAAGAACTATTTTTGCAGTGAATTGGTTAAAAGCTGTGTACTTGCGCAAAGTTTTCGCGGTTTTCTTGAGGTTGGTCGGACTCTCGTTACCAAAGCAGGCTCTAATGTCTACCTTCTCTCTTATTCCCTTCTGCCAATAGTTAATGTTATCAATACAGTTTAAACAGCACAATTAAGAAGTAAGTGTCCTATTCAAGGGTTTGAATAGATGGCAGTCAAAGCCAGGAAGATTTGATTACTTTGATACAGACTCCAATGTGAAAATAAAACGGCAGGGTTTCCTATCTTAAAAGGTTTTCACAACTCGATATTTACCTAAATAAAAGGTCCTGACTGACTGTTGAGAAGTTGGTACTAATAATCGAAACCTTTTTGAGTAGAACTAAGTGTACTGGACTGCCAGAAACTATAAAAATTTGCTCTTCTTACTTTGGGGTAGTTTTACTTCGATTCACCATTATTTCGCCATGTGTAAAGCAGCTAATTTATATGTTTTAAGTGCTCACAATTCAACGTTTCTGATAAGTCTGCCATAAGTTGGAGGGAGTGTTGTTTGGGTTAAGGCCTGTTAAGATGAGTCAACTTGAATTGAGTAAACTAGTTGCGACTTGTGAACTAAAGTTGGACAGGTCGAATTACCAAATTAAAAATTGATCACTGACCAATTTTTGCTGACTCAAGTTTTTGACCAATCTAGTTGAGTCAAACGTTGTATCGTCTTAAAATGCCTTAAGCGAAGTGTCAAGGACATGGGGTCTGATACATTTAGTTCCGGAGGTGCGGACCCCCAAATTCATTACAGTCATATTGCTCCTGAGTCCTGACTGGGATGGCAGTGTCTAGGGGACCCCGATGGTGTTAATCCGGTACTGCATACCCACAATTTTGGCAATAGCATGGACTCAAGGAACCGTACTTTGCATCATTCATGGCCTTGCAACAAAACATACTGAACTTAAATACGAAATCTATCCTTTTTTATGTAAAAATAAGGTTCAATAATTCCGAGGACCAGTATGAAATTTCACTAAACTGTCCTCTTTTGGTGTCCCTTAAGTATGCGTGTGTTTTTATTCACTTCAAAGAGTTTAAACACACAATAAAGCGTCAATTAGATTTAAACTTCCGAAATTTTACGAATATACTTTGAAATTGCTACCATCTGTCGGGTAAAGTCTTTCTTAATTTAGGATGAATTTTATCAAAATCATTTATCTTTTTAGTAAAATACATAATTAGTTAATGTTATCAACATCACGTAAACAGTCCAGTATAGATGTAAATGTCCTTTTCAAGGGATCGATTAGATGGCAGTCAACGACAGGAAGATTCGATTATATTTTCGAAACCCGCGGTGTTCGAAAATACGTTGCAACTAGGAGAATGAACTGCATGGTTTCTTATCTTATAGCGAATTCCACTGACTGCTCTCGGAGCGCTCCCATGGAGCAATAAATATAGGAGACCCTGATTTAGCAAAAACAGTCTTTAACGAAGCCGAGAGCTACTTCTCCCATTTATATGGCTCCATGGGAGCGCTCCGCGAGCAGTCAGTGGAAATCGCTATAAAGCAATCTTCGCTTATATAAACTAGATGGTCCAAGGGCCTTAATAGTAGCCACATCGTTATCTATTTAATTAGCACATAAATAAAAAGAGAAAAAAATCAAAGACCCTAAAAAAATCAGAAGTGTCCGACCCCACAGATAAAAATTCAAAAGTATCCGACCCCACAGATTAAGAGGTACCCTACCCCACATCACCCCGACATTTTAGAGATAAAACTTAACGATAAAGACTCGGGGTTTCTACCAAGTCTCCATGGCTCAGTGGTACAATGTCTTACTACTGCTTGAGCGACCAGGGTTCGAATCCCGGCTGCGACCAAGAAATTTTTTTATTGAAATGAAATATCTAACCGAGCTCAGTTATTCCTACGGGTGGGTTGAGGTACTATCGAATTCCTTTCAAGCTAAAATCTAACGATAACGAAAGTGAAAACCCCGGCCACTACTACTATTACAGCTACTACGGCTCGGGTCAAACTAAGAACCTATCGTATACTACGATGTGGCTAAAAACAAGCGTTTGGTTGAGACTAAACAGAAAATTGTTTATTTTAAAATATGCACAGTTAAGGCGGGGCGTTACCGTTGAGCGATTAGTCGGAGGTACTTATTTTAAATTATCCATGAAATTTCAAAATAATTGTAATTTTATTATTATTATTATTATTCTTATTAAACCATGATACGACAAAATGTAGTTGACTAATAAAGAATACTTTTAAAAACCTTGCATTTTTGTTGCCACTTTACTCACTTGGGCATTTTGGACTGGGTATGCCGCTTTGGCCGCAAATCCTCGGGTCTTAAAAAATCAGTGATACCACAGAGCAGGAAGCCAAAGGAACCCACAAAACCCCCTATATTTTTGGACCTATTCACCCGAGTTCAGGAGGAAAGTCACTTTGTAGGAGATCCACGTGACCCGCGCTTTGCTTTAAGAATCGCCAATGTTCTTTCCAAAAAGACTTGTTATCTGGAAATATTTGTAACTTGACACGCTGGCAAAGATAGTTACCACCCTCGATACAAACGTTTACATTATAAATAGAAAAGTTCCTCAAGTTTATGTTTAAGAAGATAGCCTAGTTTCGAAGTTTACTAGTGCCTTATTACTAGTTACTATTACCTGTCCTTGGGTTCATTTTCGTATGCTAAAACACATGTCGCTCTGTTAGAGTATCTTAGCATCGATGCCCTCTATCACCGTCTAGTGTACTGGAACTAAATTAAACACATGTTGTTTTCAGTATAGAGTGTGAAACGTTTCACAAGTATAACGCGTTTTACGTCTAGAAATACCGCCTCTCTACTCCGCAAAACAAAATGGCATCGTTACCTACTTTCCATCAATTTTGTCAATCGAGGTTTTGGGTAAGTAAGCGTTCGTCGAATCAACTCGAGTGGGTAATTAAACGCTTGTCGAATGGGTATTTATAAAATGGAAATATGGGAATTATGCTTCAACATGTCGATTCCTTTAGCAGTTCTGTAGCTATAAAGAGATGTTTCATATTTTAATATTAATATTTCAAATATGATGTTGACGTTTTAATTTAGATTTACTACATATATAGTCTAAACGTAGATTAGAACACAGTTGCAAAGGAAAATAACAATTTCATTGCTTCCATTGATGTTGGATCGGTTCGGATTGGATCAAATATTAATTACACCCTAGGTCCAAGCAAAGCTAAATACAATAAAATCATCAGTAATCAGTATCATTCTTGTGGGTAATCAGAAATCTCCGATAATCACTGGAAATCACGTGAAATCTTGAGAAAATCGGAAATAATCACATGATTTACTAGTAATCTTTTGTAATCACCTCGATAATCACACCTTTGGTGAAATAATCACATATAATCAATCGAGGCATCCGAAAATCCAAAATAACAAGACGACCCAAGGGCTCGTAATAGTAGCCACATCGTACGAGTGAATAGCCCCTCTATACCTTACCCTAATGAGTGAATAGCCCCTCTATACCTTACCCTAATGAGTGGATAACCCCTCTATACCTTACCCTAATGAGTGGATAACCCCTCTATACCTTACCCTAATGAGTGGATAACCCCTCTATACCTTACCCTAATGAGTGGATAACCCCTCTATACCTTACCCTAATGAGTGGATAACCCCTCTATACCTTACCCTAATGAGTGGATAACCCCTCTATACCTTACCCTAATGAGTGGATAACCCCTCTATACCTTACCCTAATGAGTGGATAACCCCTCTGTACCTTACCCTAATGAGTGGATAACCCCTCTATACCTTACCCTAATGAGTGGATAACCCCTCTATACCTTACCCTAATGAGTGGATAACCCCTCTATACCTTACCCTATCTTTTACAATGCTTAAATGATTTACCGTGCACAAAATCAGAGTGAATAGCCCTTCGATGTCCTTCTCTAAACAGTTATAAAATTATTTCCCGTATAAATTTACTTATGCTGTAATTGTAATACTACAATATTGTTTACAACATAGACTTATGCCGATGCACAGTTATCGGATCTTATAAATTTCTATCATGGACTTATGCCCAGAACGTATTGAAAGAGAATTAATTCGGTACAACACCCAACTTTAGTTCTTTCTTTGTGTAAACCCCAAACTTTTTATTGTATAGAAAGTTGTTCGGATTCTTAGAAAAGTCATGGCTTAAAGTATGAGAAATTTTAAAGAGAGACTAAAACTTTTCGTTTTAGGTAAGGCAATATGATAAATTTGTGTGTTCATAAAATAGTACAGATATTACTGTTTGCTCATTAATATTTTCACAATGCATCCGCATTGTACTGTTAGAGATAGATCATAAGCCTTTCCCCTTTAAAATCACCAATTAATGAAAAATATCACCTTAACACAATTTATCCCTTTTCACTCTAAGTACGTTCATAAACAAGTGACATTCGCATTGCACTTTTATAGACAAATCATAATCCCCACCCTTTGAAAATCAAAAATCCCTTTTTCACTCCCCCTTTAAAAAGACGAACGATACTTCTTCTTCTTCTTCAGACCAAGCCAAACTAATACCCCCATCGTTAGATGTACACCAAACGATGTGGCTAAAAATCATAATCAGTTGAAATAGAAATAATCACTGAATTCATCGAAATTCACGAAGAATTCAGTGGTAATCACGGCATTCACCAAAAAAATCACCGGGATTCATTGGAATTCAAAGTCAGTCTAAAGGATTTACTCCCATTTAACCCAAACCGTTTCTCCCAATTCCCATATCTCCCAATCCCATTTGACACAACACTATGTCTTTTCCCCCAATTTCTTTTCTCCCAATTCAGCATAAAACATATGTTAATAAATTCCAAGAGAATTTTTTGGTTTTATTAACAATGATATGTTTTACATATTCAGTTTAGTTTGAATTTCCATTTTATGATTTCTAGATATTCAAATGGAGTTTTTCTCCCCGCATCCAGTTCCCTTTTTAGTTGTTTTATTCTTTCCTCCTGAATCTTGTATTTTCTGTTTGGTGGTCGAACAGGTTTACCCCCCGTTTCACCCAATTTAAAACACCCAATTCCCAGTTCTCCTATTCCAATAAACCCAATATTGCATACCCAAAAAGACTCAAATAGAGTAGAATTTGATGGCTTTATTTATTTATTTATTTTTTCATTTCATAAGGGATACACTTACTTGAAGTGTATAACCGCTCCAAAGAGGAAGAGACATCATCCTAACCAAACCAAACCTAACCTAACATAACATAACAGTAATGTTTTGGAAAAGGCATATTATTTGAGAAGTCAATGAAGCTAAACGTCAATATTTTGGAAAAGGCGTAACATTGTTAAATGATTTATAAAATATTACTAACCTAACTTATCCAAACCAAACCTAACCTATCATAACAGTAATGTTTTGGAAAAGGCATATTATTTGAGAAGTCAATGAAGTTAAACATTAATATTTTGGAAAAGGCGTACCATAGTTAAGTGATTTATAAAACACGAACTTTCTCGTGGATCTAGCAGAAAAATATAATACATTTAGAATAACACTTCACATTAATTGGTAGGAAAATTATTTAACCTAACCTAACCAAACCTAACCTAACCTAACCAAACCTAACCTAACCAAACCTAACCTAACCAAACCTAACCTAACCTAACCAAACCTAACCTAACCTAACCAAACCTAACCAAACCAAACCTAACCTAACCAAACCTAACCTAACCTAACCTAACCTAACCTAACCTAACCTAACCTAACCTAACCTAACCTAACCTAACCTAACCTAACCTAACCTAACCTAACCTAACCTAACCTAACCCAACCTAACCTAACCTAACCTAACCTAACCTATTCGCATTAAAAATAATCAAAGTCGTTTTGAAAGCAACCCTTTGCAGCATAAAATATTAGACGAAACCATTCGATTGGGAGAAATGAGAATTGAATAGTTTGGGATAAAAATTCCGATTGGGAAATATAAGATTGGGAGAACTGGGAATCGGAAAGTTTGGGATAAAAATGTATTTTGGGAAACACATAATTGGGAGAAATGGGACCATACCGTCTAAAGATTATGGAAATCATCGAAAATATTCGTAAGCACAGAAATCGAGGAATTCGTTTAGTAATCATCGGAATTCACATAAAAATTCAGAAAACAGTAATCGGGACGTTTTTTATTACGTTTCATGCGGACATTATTCCATAAAGAAGTGTTTTTTAATTTCTGGCCGCCATTTGAAAAGATGGCAACAAATCGAACCCGAAAGATCATTCAGCCCGTCTATAGGTTAAAGGAAACCAGTGTACTAAATAAATCTGTTGAAACGCGCGGACTTTGCTGCATAGAGTAGATTTTTTGCATTTCTGGGCGCCATTTTTTAAGATGGCGGCGGATTGTAAAAATCTTTCTTAGTACGCGCCTACTACTTACGAGTGACGTTCCTGCAAATTTTCAGCCTTCTAGGGCAAGTGGTTTGGGCTGGGCGTTGATTATCAGTCAGTCTGTCAGTCAGTCAGGACTGATTTATATAGAAATAGATTTCCTAATTAGCGAAGAAACATAAGCCATTCTAAATCAAAATTATAAGGCGATAACATGCTTCACACTAAGCACGACACTGACGGCGGTCTGACAGCTATTACCATCAACCGGAACTTCCGTAGGTTAACATAACTCTAGATCTGGGCTAATGGTCAAACTATACTTGCAAAACAGAGCTATAGATGGCGGGCTTGGATGTCTTGGAAGAAAACGCTGTTTACAAAAGCATAACCTACGTTCAGTACTTATAGGGAGCTGTAATATGATCCACTTATGGTAAAGGAGATAAAAGTGCTCCGGGCTGGCGAGGTTTCTACGAACTTTGACGATTACGCCCGAAGGTCTATTGGTTTCTTTTAAGCTGCATAGTATCGATGGGACTAAAACTTTCACCCGAATACTAGTAGTAGTAGTAGTAGTAGTAGTAGTAGTAGTATCAACAAAGACGAATAGACTTATCAGAAGTGTGAAATTACGTAAAGCGTTGGCAAAGTGTGATTCCAGTTGCCAAGCGGCTAAAGAAAACGTCGTTTCCCTCACTGGTATACTAGGATATTCCACTAAAAGTAAATTTATAACTACGTAAACGATGTGGCTTCAATTGGGCTTACCCTTCTTGTTTTTTGCAAGTTTTTTCCAATGAATCGGTGAAACGGAGGGCTATTATAGACCCTATTCCACGATTTACATATACAAAAAAATTGTTCACAGAAAAATATTTCTTTTCAATTTTCAATAAAATTCATAGACGAAAGACTAGACAATGTGACTCGTGTTGACTAGAATAAGTAGCAAAACGAACTGGCAGGGATATTTTAACAATTTTAAAAGATTTACTACAAAAGAAATTTTTCCCAATCAAAACAATTAATCGATCTAAACAAATCTTAAACACTCTGGTTTTCACCTTTCAGTTAGATTTTGAAAGTACGCTTTCAATTTTAGAAGTTTACTGCGCATTTGCCTAGGTGTCTAAAACAACAACTAACTCAACCAATCTGGAAATTTGTATTAAATAAGCCAGTTAGCAACAAATTTATAAAATTGAACGTACGTTACTGACACATTTCAGGACGCAAATTTAACGTGGTATACAGATAATCCCGACTTCACGCCATGCTTCCAGAAAACAGTTTTGGTTTGGATGCCATGCGCGGTGCTTTGGTTATTTCTTCCTTTAGAAATATACCTACTGTTAAAATCAAAGCAAAGACGTGTCCATTTTTCAAGCCTCAACATCACAAAAATTGTGAGAATATGGTGAAATGGCCACAACCAAAGCTAATTTTTTTTCTCCACTAATGTTTTCAGTTTTTGATATTATTGCTTGCAATCTTAAGTGCACTGAAATTCGGGAGACAAGTTTACCAGGGTGATTTCAGCGTGGTTGACAATTTAGCAGCAACGATTAAGCTGGCAACTTACGTAAGAATGATTTTATTAAAAGCGATGACTTAATTTCAGAAACATTTACCTTATGTTCTATACTATATCATCTTTTCAGTTATTGGCAAGCTTTTTCTCTATATATGGGAAGAAGGTTGGCACAGTGTCTTCGGGAATTGAGTTGTTATTTTGGTTTCTAACGACAGTCGCCGAAACAATAACGTACAGATCAGCCATAATAGAATATTACTTCAAAGTGAGTTTACAATTTTAGAAGTGTAAATTTTAATTGCCATTAAAAAAGAACAACTATATAGAATCATCAAGATGATTATACCGCCTTTGTTATGGAAATGGTCAACTTCCCACTTATAGTAGTCACCCTTTTCTTGAACATGATGACTGACAGCGGAACACGGGACTATAAGAATGTTTACGAAATGGGCGAGTCAATTAAGGTCTGTATTTCACGGGAGCACAACTGATTGAAAGACATTTTGGTGACGACGACAATTTGGACGATCGAAAATTGTGTGGCAATGAAACAGTCCGAGCGTCAATTGGGTGATTGTAAAAATGCATACACCTTGAAAAAGTTTCAGATGGTCAAAATTTCACGTTGCTTAGGTCAGGTCAGGCTAGATTAGGCTAGGTTAGGTTCAGTTGGGTCAGGTTAGGCTAGGTTAGGTTCAGTTTGGTCAGGTTAGGCTAGGTTAGGTTCAGTTGGGTCAGGTTAGGCTAGGTTAGGTTCAGTTGGGTCAGGTTAGGTTAGGTGAGGTTAGGTTTGGGTTTGTATTGTATTTCACCAAACTTAAGGTTTTTCTACAATTTAGCAATTTTTAAGAAATTAAATTTCGATTCACCAAAATCACGTTCAGTCGATTTTATATCCACCCAGTTGTCGGACACACAATTTTAAGACCTCGAAATTGTTAGACACCCAGTCGTTGTCACCCAAATGTCTTTCACCCAGTTGTGGTAGACCTGTATATCAAGATCTGTTATCATTTTCTTGTAAATAATAAGAACTAATTTTAGAAATCTCCCGAAGAAGAAGCATCATTTTTGTCAAGAATGTCTTTTTCCTGGCTGAACAGGTAAATATAATTTTTTATATGGGGTGTATTCAGATTATTTAAATGAAACGCAAATGAATAACAGTTTAACTTAAATTCAGTCCTACTCATTACCCATTAAAAAGCACAAGAAACTTTTGAAACATAATTTTAGATATCGTAAATCTACATTCAACATATGACGTAACTGCAAAAACACGTATAATCTGTTTGTAAAATAAGTTTTACACAATATTTCCTAGCCCCACCGCCGCTTAGTTAAAGGGGTTCAGAACTACGACGCTCAAACAATGAATTCTGCTATTCATTCCAATTTTCTTTTTTAATAAATAAATTCCCGCGGGTTTAAGGTTTATCATGGGATGATTTAAATATTTTTTAATATGACATTTAGTTTCATATTAAATGGCTGGAGAGAACCAATGGAGCCATCGGACGTATACGAGTTAAATGATTCAGAGAAAGCGCTAACAGTTTCGCTTATGTTTGAAAAGTATTGGCAATACAATCGGTATGTGTCCTTAAAAGTAACGAGTGTCCAAAGAAAACTATTAATAATGAGACTTAATTTTCGTGGGTAAAGTGATGAAATGGGTGACCAGAAAATGAAATCCAAGAGATCAATAAATCAAAACTATTCTATTGGGATTGCTTTATTCAAAACAATTTGGCCCTTTTTCTTGGCTGGAGGAATTTTACAAATTTTGGCCGACGTTGTAGCATACAGTAGCACGGCAATTGTCAGGTATTTTAATTAAAAAACTGATTTTAAACTAGTCAAGAAAAATACATTATGCTACATACGTATTCAGATGGACAATCGCCTACTCGTCGAGTGAAGAGCCACTGTGGGTGGGCATATTCTACGCTTGTCTAATAGGTTTGGCCGGTATATTACAAACGTTTTTCCTGGAAGGCAGCGCCTTTTTTCATACCAAACTAGGACTTAGACTTAAATCAGTAACCATGAATGCACTCTACAAAAAGGTAAATTTACGAAGAACGTTTTTTCTCAAACGCTTGTCAGAGGATAAACGTTATTGTCTGAGTAGTCAATGTGTTGACGAGAAATCCAGAGCAGCCAAGCACGAAAACTAATATACGCAATAATATTTTTTCACAGACACTTCGCTTGTCCAGTCGAGACATAAGCAAGCTAAACATGGGCGCCATTCTAAATACGATTTACGTTGATACGGAAAAATTCCTATTACTGATCCAGTATACGGGATGCCTTTGGTCAATGCCGGCCCAAGTTAGTCTGTGCACGTACTTCCTATACCAAGAACTGGGTGTTTCGGCCTTTGCCAGTACGGGAATATTAATACTACTGGTACCATTCAACTTCGTAATATCTTGGAAACTTAAACAGGCCCAGGTAAGAATCTTAAAAGAACCATTTTTAATAAGGTTATAAGACGTTGCGCTTCGCTTGAAAAACCAACTTTATCATGCGTAAAGCGTAAGGAGTCGTCGGGGAGACCTAGGCTAGTTTCCTTGAAAACAACACAAGTGGTCTTATTATTTATATCGGGCTAATCACTAGTTTTCTTACTGGACAATGTCGGCTCATTAGACATCTGCACTTAATGGGCACTGATGGTGCCCGGACGAAGCGGAAACCTTTAGTATAGGTGCATGACGTCGGAACACGTCACTCCCTTCAACAATAGCATAAGTTTTATTTCACAATCATACAACGGTGATTGAAACAATAGGGTAGGGAGTGGGCATGAGTGATCTAATCTCATTAATGTCAGCAGGATGATTCCATTGATGTGCCTTTCGAGAGGCGCTTATATGTGTATAAGGGACATGGTTTCAAAAGAAAGTGTTATACGCGTGCAATACGACGACACTTTGCTTAGAGGATGGAATTACTGATAGAAATTTGAAAATATTAAACTGTGAAGGCTTTCATCACGCTTTCCGTTTATGTTTACAAATTAAATTGTTCATAGGTAACGCTGATGAAAAGAAAGGATAGAAGAATAAAACTAATGAGTGAAATATTGAACGGAATTCGCGTCTTGAAGTTGAACGCCTGGGAATCATCTTTCCAAAGAATCATCGAGAAACTTAGAAGTAAAGAAATAATACAGTTGAAGAAACTATTATATTTGAAACTGGCATCTATTTCGTCATTTTACGCAACAAACTCGCTTGTAAGTTGTATCCTTAATTTCTTCGTTTATTGGTCACGAAGTTAGCTTCCATAGCGAGTATTTTCCCTACTCCTTGTCAATTTACTTTTATGTTGGCCCGTAAGTTCAAGAATAAAATTCTATCTTATAGAAAATATGTTTCTCGTGTACTTTCAAGGTTATTCTGGCAAGTTTCGCCATGTTCGTGCTGATTGACGACATCAACGTTCTCACTTCGACAAAAGCCTTCGTTTCCTTGCAGTTGTTTGGGCTTTTAGGCTCAACAGTATTTAATTTACCCGAAGCAATTAATGCTGTAGTAATGGTAAAATATCTACAAGAGACTTAAACCACCGCCAGGCCCACAGAGACTACAGAACTCAGCTTTGAATTATCATACTGACAACTAAAAATAATTTTATAAAAGTATGGTGTATATTGAGCTTCGTTCTTTGTAGAGACGAGTCGGGTCGACTTTCTTTTCGACCCGACCCGGCCCGAGTCCAACTTTAAAATTATAAACTTAACCCGACCCGGCCCGAGTCCAACTTTAAAATTATAAACTTAACCCGACCCGGCCCGAGTCCAACTTTAAAATTATAAACTTAACCCGACCCGGCCCGAGTCCAACTTTAAAATTATAAACTTAACCCGACCCGGCCCGACTCCAACTTTAAAATTATAAACTTAACCCGACCCGGCCCGAGTCCAACTTTAAAATTATAAACTTAGCCCGACCCGACCCGACCCGAAAAAAAAAATTAAAATAAAAACCCGACCCGGAAAATTTTGAAATTAATTTTGCCCGACCCGACCCGAACCCGTTTCGGGTCGGGTCTCGTCGAAAAAGCCCGATTAAATTGGGGGCCCGACTCGTCTCTAGTTAGGTGTAGCGACGAGTCGGGTCGACTTTCTTTTCGACCCGACCCGGCCCGAGTCCAACTTTAAAATTATAAACTTAACCCGACCCGACCCGACCCGAAAAAAAAATTAAAATAAAAACCCGACCCGACCCGACCTGGAAAAAAAAAATTAAAATAAAAATCCGACCCGACCCGACCCGGAAAAAGCCCGATTAAATCGGGGGCCCGACTCGTCTCTAGTTCTTTGGTCTTTAGGTTCATCTGGTTAAAACTATAATTATGCATAAATTATAAATTTCGCTTTTAATGCAATCTCGAAAGACACAGTCTTGAGCGACACAAACGCAAAGCGCAAAAGATCAAAGAAACAACAAATAGAAAAAATATAGCTCGAAGTCACATTTAAATGTTAAAGACAATTTCGTCGAACAGTTTTTCTAGAAGGCAAAAATCACGATGAACCGTTTTTAAAAGAGAAAACATTTTGTACAACAGTTTTTCAGAAAACCAAATTTTGTTGATCTGTTTTTCTTCAGAAAAAATTTGACAATTAGCTCAAATATATTATGACATAAAGAACGCGGTTTATCACACATTTATTAGGACCTCATTCGCAGCAAAGATTTGCCCTTGGCACGAGTTTGTATATCATAACTAGCTGTTACCCGCGGCGTCGCTCGCGTGTAATAAGAACTTCCATCAAAATGATACAAAGAATGGGTAGATTTTACTGATGACTAATATTTTTGTAGCACCCTGGAGCGAAGGCACTCGGCGTTGCCAGTCAGACCGTCGGGACATTTTTTATTACTTTTCACGCGGACATTGTTCCATAAAGAAGGGTTTTTTATTTTTCGGCCGCCATAGCAATTAACAAATCGAACCTAAAAGACCATTCAGTCCGTCTATAGGTTAAAGGAAACCCATGTACTAAATATCTGTGAAATCGGTTGAAACGCGCGGACTTTGTTGCATAGAGAAGAGTTTTTACATTCCTGGCGCCATTTTTTAAGATGGCGGCGGATTGGAAAAATCTTTCTTTGTACGCGCCTACTACTTATGAGTAACGTTCCTGCAAATTTTCAGCCTTCTAGGGCAAGCGGTTTGGGCTGGGCATTGATTATCAGTCAGTCAGGACTTTGATTTATATAAATATAGATTTTCGATGCAACGGGATTATTTATATCTAAAAAGTGTCAAGTCGAGATTGTGTTTATCGAGTATCTCCTCTGCGTACGGTAAAGGAATTGAAGCTGTTTCAGAATTTAAGGAATAGTCTTTATTTAGTCAGTAACTTTGTTAAGCTGCAATGTTTTGTGCATTGTTTTGTGCATTGTTTTTAAGTGTTCATAACTCATTCGGAAAATATCAATCATTTCAGGTAAAAGTTTCTGTTTCGAGAATAAGTCACATATTAAACAGCAACGAGACTGAAGATTATATATGTCGCAACGGGAACGACAATAAAAACTGTAACACTTGACACCTTTTAGAACTTTAAAGAATCTTCAGTGAATAAAATTAAAAACCATTACCTTCCAGGTATCGATATTTCAAACGGTGCATTTAGTTGGGACGCGGAAGGAGGAGGTTTTTTAAAAGACATCAACTTGAAAGTTGCTCGTGGTTCTTTGGTCGCCGTCGTGGGTCCAGTGGGTTGTGGCAAGTCTTCATTATTGTCCGCTTTGGTTTGTGATATGAAGAAGATGCAAGGGGAAGTGAAGGTGGTAGGGACAGTAGGCTACGTCACGCAACAACCCTGGATACAGAACACTTCACTCAGGAAGAATATCCTCTTCACTGATGACATGGACCAAAAAAAATACAACCAAGTCATTCAGGCGTGCGCCCTAGAATCAGATCTGGACTATTTGCCAGCCCACGACCAGACGGAGATCGGGGAAAGAGTTTGTATACTTTCAAATCCTTGCGTTTTGTTTTGTTTGTTTCATGGTTAAGATAAGACTCCTGATCAGATAGTTAAATACATAGGGTATCAATCTGAGTGGTGGTCAAAAGCAAAGAGTTAACGTTGCTCGAGCAATCTACCGGAATGACGATATTTATCTCTTGGACGACCCTTTGGGGGCAGTGGATTCTCACGTAGCCAAACATATATTCAATGAAGTAATTGGACCAAATGGATTACTTAAAGATAAGGTTGGTCTTGGATTAAAACGAAACTTACTTTCATTAAAATAAATACAAAATTACGGTTGTAGACGAGAATTCTTGTGACGCATAACCTAACGTTCCTGCGAGAAGTGAACGAAATTCTTTTCATGAAAGATGGAAAAATAATACAGAGAGGAACTTACGAAGAAATTATGCGGGTTGAAGGAATTGCGAAAGAGTATTTCACCCAACACATGAGCAACAATGAGCAAAAAGCTGACATGAACCCAAATTTAGACAATTACCAAAGGTTATTTGTAGACACTTATCTAAACACTAGGCATTTATGGCTTTGATTCCATTTTTATTAATATATTTTGAAATCACAAAAATAATTTTATTTTCTTTTAATTATTAAAACAGCGGACAAGCAAAACCAAAAGTATCAGAATTGCCCTCGTTGCAAGCGAAGCTAACAACTAAAGAAGTTTTGAAAAAAGGCAAGGTACGTTTACTACTAACGAGTTACACCCCGGATATTTTAAATGAATTCTAAAATTTTCAGACCTCACTGACAGTGTATATAAGATACATCAAAGCTATGGGCATCTTTTCATTTGTAATGATGATGATTCTTCACGCCTCTACGGCGGTGTTTTACGTAGTGCCAGGCTATTGGCTATCATTGTGGAGCGAGGACACGAAAGAGGGAGATCAAGTGGACCCTCATTTAAGAACAGTTCGTCTGACAGTATATGGGCTTTTATCAGTTTGCCAAATAGTAGTGTCCTGCGTGGCAGGGCTATTTTCCTTACGCGGTTCTCTACGGGCTTCGATGATCTCACACACTGATATGCTAAGAGCTCTTTTACTTTCACCATTGTCCTTTTTTGACACTACTCCGACCGGCCGCGTTCTAAATCGCTTTTCTCAAGATATGGATGCAGTAGACCAGCAAATACCCACCATGCTAAGAGCGTTTGGTATCAATTTGATGAATACTCTTGGAACTTCTATCGCTGTTGCGGTTCGCATACCGGCGTTTATTATTGCATTATTGACAGTATCTTTTGCCTGCATATTATTTCAGGTAAGTCTGATTAATTGTTCTTCTTCAAATACACTACTTTTATCCAAAGTTTTCTCTTGCATGTTTATTTTAAATTCCTAGTCCAAATCATAAAGTTCAACTTTCACGTAACTAATTTTTAAGTGTTTAACAGCGTTTTTTCATAGCAACTAATCGCCAACTGAAAAGAATTTACGCAACGAGAAACTCTTTTCTGTTCTCGCACGTTTCCGGGTCGTTATCTGGTATCACAGTAATTAGAACTTGCAGTGCCGGAAAAAACTTTCAAAACCAGTTTGAAAAACTAATTGACGACAGCGTTGCCACCAATTATGCCTTGTACATGTGTGAAAGGTTAGTGGTGTTCATCTATGATTTGCTGAATGAAACCAAGTGAAATCACGCCTTTATGTTTAAGATGGCTAGGGTTACGGTTCAATTTATTGGGAAATGTCTTACTGTTTTGCGCCTCTTTATTCACTGTTTTGGGCAAAGACACTTTATCACCAGGAATTGTTGGATTTATCATAAGCAACGCTAGAATGGTATCAATTATATTTTTTAGATGTTCAATAGATTCCTTCGATCTTCACATATTTAGCTTTCGTTGTTCTAATTATGGCAGTTTCAGTGGTCCATAGAAATTTTCTTACCATTGATGTACATTTTTGTTCCGTAGCTAGTACAACACATAATAAGGGCAACGAACATTGGTGTAGCTTTAGAAACTAGTATTGTTGCAGTCGAGAGGATTGACGAGTATTGTAGTTTACCGTCAGAAGCTGGATATAACAAATCAGGAGCTCAGATACCTCCAAAATGGCCAGAACGGGGAGAAGTCAAATTTCAAGACTACAACACAAGATATCGTGAAGAATTGGACTTTGTCTTGAAGGACATTAATTTGAAGATCGAGGCAGGGGAGAAGGTGGGCGTGGTGGGTAGAACAGGAGCGGGAAAGTCGTCGTTGACGTTGGCGTTGTTTCGCCTGATCGAAGCTGCGCACGGCAATATCGTGGTGGACGGAATGGATATAAGTAAAATAGGCTTGTCGGAGTTGCGTTCGAGGCTGACCATCATTCCCCAAGAGCCCGTCATGTTCTCGGGTACAATCAGACTCAACCTCGATCCCTTTGAGCAATGCGACGACCAACGACTGTGGGTCGCTCTCGAACACTCGCATCTCAAGCCCTTGGTTGCGTCGCTTGAGCAAGGACTCGATCACCCAGTCGCCGAAGGTGGACAGAACCTGAGCGTCGGTCAGCGACAGTTGATCTGCTTGGCAAGGGCTTTGTTAAGGAACACGAAAATCCTCATCTTAGACGAAGCAACGGCCTCTGTTGACATGGATACCGATGACCTCATTCAAGACACCATCAGGAAAGAGTTCGCGGGCTCCACAGTCATCACCATCGCGCACAGAATAAACACTATCTTGGACTATGACAAGTAATTTGTGTAACAAACTTACTAACTAAGACTACAAAGTTTTTGACTTTTGCTTCTTAACTTTTACAGAGTGATAGTCTTGGAACAGGGCCGAATTATGGAGCCTGACTCTCCACAAACTCTTCTGAACAATGATCAATCAATTTTCCATGAACTGGCCAAAAATTCTAAAATTATCTAGATTATTTAAACTTTCACTGCTGCAATGGGAAATTCGAAGCCCTTATCTTAAACTGATCTTATTCTCATTTTGTTAACAGAACTTCGTAAGCACTTAACTCACTCACAGAATTATTACCCTTAATTTTTAAAGTGAAAATGTAAGAGCTAAATAAATTTTTAAATCGATATAGATAAACAAAAAGCTTCCGTTTATTTCTAAGCCTTACTTTTGGAAACATTAATAGAATTAAGGACTAGACATCATGTGAGGTTTCAGCAGACAGCGCCCGATTTTCATTTGTAAAAGATCCTTGTGGTTTAATTGGTCTGATGTAAGTTTAACTAATAGCGTATTCCATTTACTGCTCTGAGGCACTCTCTGAAACATTTTGTTTGTTCCACGCGCTTCAATTTCCTTAGTCCATTGCCGGAGCTCTCGACCCTAGATCAGCTCGAAGCAGATCAATACTACACAGATCTCTCCTGGATTGATTTTGATGAATCTTCGACAGTTTCTCATTTAATAAAAACTTGTTAATTTAAAAGTATTCCGAAAACTACCTTCTGTGTATCGACAGAAACCATTTCACTTAAAATACCATGCTTTTTCATTTTGAAGCTAAGCCTAAAAATATATTTCTTTCTTTTAAATTACATTACAGGTGGATGGTTTACCAAATATAAACGTTAGTCATAGCACATCAACTTCCGAAACGTTAAAAACTTATTATCATTGAAACTTATACCGCGGCAATAAGTATATAGAGTCCATATAAGAACGGAGAACATTCAAAACGGAATTGATCTTTAGTTCCCTAATCTTACATTATTCTACATACTACCCTTATGCATAGCCTGGATAGCCACAATATTGGCAAAAGTAAGCGCTCAAGGAACCTAACTTGGCTTTTCATACAGTCAGGCAAAGATATAAAATGGGTTCATCATTTATGGCCTTGCAACGAAACATATAAACGTTAGTCATAGCACATCAACTTCCGAAACGTTAAATTATTATCATTGAAACTTATACCGCGGCATTAAGTATATAGAGTCCATATAAGAACGGAGAACATTCAAAACGGAATTGATCTTTAGTTCCCTAATCTTACATTATTCTACATACTACCCTTATGCATAGCCTGGATAGCCACAATATTGGCAAAAGAAAGCGCTCAAGGAACCTAACTTGGCTTTTCATACAGTCAGGCAAAGATATAAAATGGGTTCATCATTTATGGCCTTGCAGCGAAATATACTGAACTTAAATACAAAGCTTTCCTTTTATGTTTTAAAATAAGGTTCAATAATTATGGGGACACGTTTAAAATTTCACTAAACTTTCCTCTTTGGTGGCAACTAAGAATTTACGTGTTTTTATTCATTTCGAACAATTTAGACAGACAATATATTGAAAATTGGTTTACAAGCTTCTGAATTTTTTTATGAATATACTTTGAAATTGCTACCATCTGTCGGGTAAAATGTTTCTTTATTTAGGATGAATTTTATCAAAACAATTTAATTTTGATATAAAATTAATCAATAGTTAATGTTATCAATACAGTTTAAACAGCACAATTAAGAAGTGTCCTATTCAAGGGTTTGAATAGATGGCAGTCAAAGCCAGGAAGATTCGATTACTTTGATACAGACTCCAATGTGAAAATAAACGGCACGGTTTCCTATCTTAAATGGTTTTCACAACTCGATATTTACCTAAATAAAAGGTCCTGACTGACTGTTGAGAAGGAGGTACTAATAATCGAAACCTTTTTGAGTAGAACTAAGTGTACTGGACTACCAGAGACTATAAAAATTTGCTCTTCTTACTTTGGGGTTGTTTTACTTCGATTCACCATTATTTCGCCATGTGTAAAGCAGCTAAGTTATGTTTTAAGTGCTCACAATTCAACGTTTCTGATAAGTCTGCCTATTCAGACTACAACATTTTGACTCATTAAGATGAGTCAATTTGGATTGAGTAAACTAGTTGGGACTTGTGAACTAAAGTTGGACAGGTTGAATTTATCACTGACCAATTTTAGCTGACTCAAGTTTTTGACCCATCTAGTTGAGTCAAACGTTGTATCGTCTTAAAATGCCTTAAGCGAAGTGTCAAGGAACATTGGGTCTGATACATTTAGTGTCGGAGGTATGGCCCCCTAAACTATGGCCCCTAAAACAAGGAAATAGGCACACATGAGGAGTAAGACATATCAGATTGCTCCTCTTGTTTAGACAATTTCAATAGCCTCCAATCTAAGAATACTGATGAGCCTTTACCTGGCACAAAAGCACGTTTAAAGGTGGAAGTGTGCCTAAGCTGGTAATATGAAGTAGTTTAAAGTAATAGCATAGTAGTGGGCATTTTGAACAAGAACTTAAACTAACGATATTAACTTGGTACGATTAAAAGAAACTTGACTTCAAATTCTACCAACAAAGAATTATTTTAAAGTCATTTTCTAAAATGTATTAGTGAATTTTGAGGGAGCACCTATGCATTAAGAACTCCCCGTTTATAGGTGTTACGCATAACATATTTTGCTGCTCGTTAAACAGAAAATGTTATTTAAGCTAAGTTCGCATAGAATTTAGCATGGTTTATGAGGGCACAATGATAAGTGTTAGCTGTATTTGATATGGCAATCTTCGTTAAAATTGAAAACCTCATTATGTTATTTCAGTAACATTTTGGGATATTATCGACAATGTAATTGGGATAGTCTATACAGAGTGCTTCTGATTAAGTCTGCCATTAATTAAAGGGAGTGTTCTTTGGGTCAGACGGAGTGATGTGTTTATTGTTAGCATTGACAGGAAAAACCTTCCCTTTTCTACATCTTAAAGGAACAAGCAATGCCGGGTAACTTTCTCTAGTTCACAATAAAACCAAGCTCACTACACAAGGTTCATCTCAAATTAAGAATCTTATTTGAACCCTAAAAATTAAGCTTCGACAACCCAAGGACAAGCTAAACTCCTAATTATTGTCTTCTACTAACAATTATCAGAAGTAAATAGGGGGAAGTAGGTTTCTCTATGGTTAACTAGTGTAAGTCGTCCATTTACCCTTAAAAACAAGTTGAGTAGTCAAAAATTTGAATTCGTCCAATCAGCGAGAGTCTGAGATTTTACCTCGTTTTTTGTCAACGCGCCATCGTTCGGATATAAAGCGAATTATAAAAGTTCAACCGGGGTTGGGAAACTGTATTAATATCGTTGTCGTCTGCATCGTCCGTCGCTATCTGCGTACTTAAGGTTAACGATGGATCAATATGTTCAATGTAATTTAACTTATCGAGAAACCAGTGAGAAGAAAACTCAAGCAAATTTTAAATTTAAAACCAACAGTAAACATAAAGGTATTCAAGTTAATATTTCCTCAACTGTAAACAAGACAAGCGAAGAGTTAAGCCTTTGCGAGCCTATCTCTAAGCTAAGCGTGGAGGAAGAAAAGAAAGTGGAAACTCTAAATTCAAATAGAAAAAGGAAAAACAATGACAGTGAACAATGTGAGCGTAACCCAAAATATAAAAATGCACTAACTATTGGATGCATCGGAGCGTTACAAGAAATTAATCAGAAGAATAATAGTGTTGATAAATCATTTGATGAGCCACAGTCAGACCTTTTAAGAACTTTCTCAAACATTAGCGGTACCACTTTAAACAATCCGTTAGAATCAGTATCCGTGCTAAGTCCTGCAAAACTTTACTCTTCCAATAACCCTAAAATATCTGACCCTATTCGGAGTGTTCTTCCTCTTATTGAAGAAAGAAAAGGTAATCAAAGTTTTAATTTTCATTTCATCAACCATATATGGGTATTGCAATCTATGATTTTCACAGATCTCGAGTTTGTTTTTATACGAAACTCTCTTGGCTCATGTTATTGTTTGGAAGTTTTCCGAAAAGACTCGCTGCAAGATATTGGTGGTGTCTATGAAGTTCCAGTTAGAATAAAGTTTTCATCGGAAGGAATTGTTTCTGTCAATTTGCTTTTCAAGCCTGTTATACACGAGACATATTGGGATGCTGAAATAATGGATGTGGATCCAGTGCCTGTTTTTAGGGCTCTCAATTATCTTAAGGAAACTAACATGTTTTGTTCAGGAATTAAAAAGGTATGTCTTCCCCAATGGATACTTATTGCACAGTGCAAAAAATTAACAACTGGTTTCATATATTATAGGATCTTCCAATTGCAAAACCTAAGAGTTTAGAAATAATTCACCATCCTTGTGAAAGGTGGCAGTCAAAGCACTGTCCAGTCTTATTCAGGAAAACTAAAGTACAATCTTCAGTTGCATCGGCAGAAAAAGGATCAATGTGTCCTAAGTGCTCTGCTTTAGAAAAGTAAATACTGTTAGCTAACACAGGCTAAGGGCATTAATAAACTCAAGTATGTTGTCGTTAAATCCATTGCATTTTCACTTTTTACAGGTACCTTACACGTAGACGGAAAACGATTCCTGCAACCCCAAGAACCAAGCTTAGAAGAAGATGTATCAGTTCGAAATTTCCCATCCAAGATTTAACACCCAAAAGCCGAAATATCCGAATTAAGAACTTACGTAATGAAAGATACCGACAAAAGAAAAGATTAAGAAAATTGGAGAAAGACATCAAGGAAAATTCAGTAACTCTTAACACAGAGCAAAGTTATGAATTAGCACAAGTGCTAAGTGACATAAATGTAAACCACAAGAATGACGTAAAAAGAATCATTTTAGAGGTCAAGAAACAAAACCCTCTTCTAGCCAAAGCATTTAAGATATCTTGGGACACGGATAGTGAAAACACCAGACTAGGGGAAATTTTGAAAGACCAGGGGAAAAATTTAGGCACAAGCACAGGAAATAGATGGAGCGCTTTAACATATCGTCTTGCCCTAACACTATATTCACGATCACCGGCTTCGTATAGAGCTTTGAAGTCTCTCAGAATATTAAATTTGCCAAGCGTTCACACTATTAAAAGAAAGGTACAGAAATTTAAATGTGGTGCTGGAATAGATGTAGAACACCTCCAGAAAGAAAGTATGAAATTTAAGAGCAAGTTTGAACAATATGACGAGATAAAGAAACCACCACAAGACGGTTTCTTAGTTTTAGATGAAGTTAAAGTTATTGGCAAAATGGTATGGAATGCCAATACCAATGAATTCATAGGATTAGCTATGGATAAGAATGAAATCCCATCACTTCAAAATTTTTACAAATCAAAGTCTCTGAATGAATGCCTGGCAGCCCAATATGTTTTACAATACATTTGGCGCTGCACTGGAGATAAATTTGACGTCATTGGTCCTTTTTTTCCTAGTGCTTTTCCCTTTTCCCACGAACAATTAACTGTATTAACCCAGAAGTGCATATTCGCTTTTCAATCGGTTGGTTTTTTAATTTCGGCTATCATTTGTGATGGAGCTAGTTCCAACTTGAAAATGATTAAATCTACGCACGGGGTGACGGGTCAATATTCTTTCGCGACTGAAGATAATGGAAGTTACAACTTCGAAGTTCAACCAAGATTTAAAAACCCCCTTTTACCGGATAGATGGATTTACTGGATAATTTGCCCAAGCCACCAATTAAAAAATTTAATTAATGGATTAAGTCATTCTAAGGAAGATGGAACTAGATCGTTTGAAAAGGGGGGAGTTTCGTTTGGTTGGAAACAGGTCCAAGATGTTGAAGCCAGGGAAGATATAAGAAAAGATAATCTTGAACTTTCTCAAGTTAAAGGTTTGCGCCACTCTTACATTGAGCGGGATGCATGGACCAAATTAAACGTGACTCCGGCAAAAATACTTCAACAAAAACCATTTTTAAACGAACTTTTTAATTATGCCAATCCAAACTCTCATTTCTTACCTAATAATGATGAAGCTAAAAGAAATGAAAACAATACACCTGATTTTCCATGTGATAAAGAAACTACAATAGTTGAATCACCCCATGATAGCAAGGAAGTCATGGCTTGCTATGACTTTCTTTCGGCATGTCATAATTTATTTGAAGCTGGTTTTCTTTCCCACAAAAAGGTGTTTTCTCTTGACTCCGAACCAGTTAGAAATATTTTGAAAGGTTACAAATACTTTGAAAGCTGGGCGATAGAGACTATTAAGAGTGGGAAACTGTTGTCAGGAAAAGAAGGAAAGTGTTTTTTAGCATGGCAAACATGGGATCTTTTGCGTGTTATGGTTTTTGGATTTTTTGGCTTTGTCAAAGACTTTCATGAAAGATATAAAACCTTTTATATGTATCCTGTAAAAGTTAATGGCAGTATTGTAGAATCGTTTTTTAGCCAATTACGTTTTATAACGGCTGGAAAACTTACAAGCATTAATTACAAAACCGCGCGAAGATCGCTTCTTATTAGTGCTGATATGAAAAGTCCCGCAAAAACTGTCAAAACTGGTGAGAATATTTATAGGAATGTTGAGTTAGACGTATCGTCAATATTGGATTGTACTAACGTGGGTCAAGAGACTGTTTAATAAAACGAGAGAAAACAAAATCTTTCAACATCCTAATACATTTCAAAGCCAATGCAAATTATTGTAATGTTTATATAGGAACTTATTTCTTAGTTTTAGCTTGGCTTTAGGAACTAATGTTTAATAAACAAAATCATTATTAAATTTTTTTTTCCTAATTCTTCCTCTAGTTGAAGTATTTTCACAAATTTGGTCGTCCTTTAAGGGATATGTTTTATCACAAATCTTTTTACAGGTTGGTTTTGAAAGACATTTTTTTTCTTTGGGGGCTGTTTTGACTATTTTCGCCAGATCCTCCAGATTATCGTTATCAAAAACGTTTCGTTTCTTTGACTTTGAAAGACTTTTTTTTTCTTTTGCGACTGCTTTGACTAGATCCTTCTGACTATCGTTTTCAAAAACGTTTAGTTTCTTTAATACTGAATTTGAAAGACGTTTTTGTTCTTTTGCATCTTTTTTGACTGAACTTGTGACTATTTTGATTTGGTCCTCGTCATTTTCGTTTTCAAAAAGGTTTGGTTTCTTTAATATTAATTTTGGTGTGACTTTTTCAACTGGGTCATCATCATTTTGAAAAAGTTTTCGTTTTTTTAAGGTTTGTTTTAAAACAGATTTTTCTTCTTTTGAGGCTGTTTTGACTGAGATAGTTTGTTTCGAGTTTATTTTTGTTTGAATTGGATCAGAAGTTTTCCTTTTATTTGCACTTTTTGTCTTTGATTTTTCTACCTTCTTTGACCCCGATGAAATGGTGTACAGCTGGTCTCTCAACAGTTGGCCTCCTTGACCACGGTCTTTGTTTTTCCTGTTTTTTTTATCACATTTAGCTAAGATTATATCGTTTAAAAGTGCATGGCCCATCTTCCTTAAGTGTACATTTCTAAATTCTTCCAGAACCTCTTGTGGGAAGCAACATTTCTCAAAATCTTTTATTGATGACACAGCTGAATAAAACATTTCTTTCAAAGTTTCATTACATTTAAGAAGATTCATTGTGTTTTCTAAAACAGAACATAAATTATTAGTAAAAAGCTATGACTATCAGTTTCTAACAAACTTACTTATGACATTCCTCTCATCCATTTTGCTAATACTTCTGTAATGGACAGCAATGATATTAGCTACTTCATTTGCATACTGAACAAGTGATTCATGCAAGAAATACATGCCACCATTGTCTCTGTTATGCATTGCTTTTGGTATTGTATTGGCAGTTTTAATGGGGTCACAAAGTAGCTGAGAAATATTTAAAAGATGTGAGGCTTTATTGACTTGGGAGAAAGAGAGGTTTGAATTGTTCATTCGCGCCTTATTAACTTTAATAATCTCCCCAAGGGTTCCTCCCCCTAATCTGTAAGCTGCGTATAGAATGTCTGTTTCTTTGTGCCTCAAAGATACATTTTCAATATTTGCACCAGCGCTTGCATTGCCTTCTGATCCAGATAAGAGCTCAGATTGTGCATTTGTTTGTTGTTGGTTATAGCAATCAAGAATTGCATGCCCCATCCAATTCAAAATGATCACTATGTCCTCAATGACTCCGTCAGATTTAGAATTAAAATTTTTCCGCACAATTTCTATAATTTCCGCCTGACTTGATTGGCTCTGATCTTCACTTTTGTCAAACCCAAAGGCTAAAGATATCACATCAGTCCTCCACTGTTGCCAAGAATTTAATAACAATCCATAGTCTTCATTAACTGTGTTAACTTCTTTCATCTTCATTAACTCAAAAAACATTATCTGCGATACTTTTTCTAGTTCACCTGTTGTTCTTAATTTGGAAAACAACTCAAAACGATTTTTGTAAATGGAAATCACTTTGAATTCCTCCTTAGAATGTTTTAATATATCGTTTAGGTCCATTTCAACTTCTAAAATTTAATTTAATCATAATGAATATTATACTTTAATAATTAGACTATTATTAAGTTTAAAATATATAAATAAAATACATACTGAACAACGTTTTGGGTCAGAGATCAGAGAACCAACATAAACAAGAGCAGACGAACTTTAGAAAATAGTTCAGTCTGTCACGTGATCTATGTGTTCCTCCGCGGTTTCCCGCCAAAAAGTGTGGTTAATGCGTGGCGCGAAAAATCACGTAAAGTGACGCCTCAAAAAATACATAGAGAAACCTACTTCCCCCTATTTACTTCTGCAATTATTTAAAGTTTTTTTCATAAGTTTTGGAAGTTAAACTTATCAGGGACTCCCCATTTACGAAGGACAGGGATACCAAGCTATCCTATCGAATTGTGGTGCTACACTTTGTTCTAAGAACTATAGTAAAGGAATATTTTCTTCACGAAATTTTAATTTAACAACGCAAGAGAGATTTCGCACAGCGTGTGAAGAATGGTTGGATCCTTGGCTTCGGTGTTCAATGATATTACAGCCTAGGTCAATGCAAATTTCGGAGTTTCATATAGACAATGTAATTTTAAAGACATTCGTAACGTTTTAATACGGAATGTCGTGTTTCACCGTTGAAAATTCATGTTTTTGGACCGAAAGGAAGTCAAGCGCTTCGTTTTTCATCACATTAAGTTACTTGACTCGATATGAACAAATCTGAGTGACCTTTTAATTCAAGATAGTTAACGACCTAGTTGCGCTACAAGGTACTACATAGCACGTGATAGTATAGACAAAAACTAGTGGCTGATATAGTGGCAAGATGTTTTAGTAACCTATCCAGTACCACTTTCTAAATGTCTGTCTTCTTACCGAGCATCTAATACTAACGATCAATTTTCAGGTGATCAGTAATTTAGAGTCGATTTCTCAAACATACAAAGTGTTTTTGAAAGGACAGTAAAAAGTGTCCTTTGTTCGATTTAGAGTCGATAATGTCATAGAACATTTTAAACTCAGAATAGTCTGAAAAACGTCTCTTATAGTTTCTTACAGACCATTCAGAAACACGTTGTAGACACATCGTTTTTCAGAATAGGAGGATTCATACCATTTAAACAAGGAGGCCAGGCTACTTTGACGACAAAGTAGTCTGCATTTTTGTCCTCAAAGTAGCCTAGAATCCTTGTATGTGTACATTGTATTAATACTACTAGTCTGAAAACTATGTACACAATAGACTAGCGGTCGCCGGTCAATTAGACCTTATTTTCGTCTCGTTTGAAAAGTGGAAAGACAGTTTGCAGGAGTCACGACTACGTTTGTGATTTAAAAGGTTTTCCAAAACACGAATTCGTCCTGGTATCTCGACAAAGTCCATGGCGAAGGAGTTTTAAGGATCTATAAATAGTTGGTAGCACCCCTCGCTCTCTAGAGACTAGAAAGATAGAATAATAGACGGCCGTAGAGATAGAGTGATGGGCTGGGAGCCAGGAGAGACTTAAAACGGAAGAAAGAAGACCCAAGAGGATCTGATTCCCAGCTACTGGAGGAAAAATTTATATTTAGATATTTCTTTTTTTGCTTCGAGAGTGCTAAGCTCGAACTTCATGTCGCGGCGCGGTGGATACTATATCTTTCAGCGGCGGGCGCGAAAGGCGAATTTAATCTCTTCGAGCTCTCTTTGCCGCCTAAGACGTTTAAACAGTTTTGTTGTTGTTTCTTCCATTCTTTTCAAGATTTATGTGTTCGAGCATGCGCGAAGCGTTCCGCCGCTTTTATCAACTCAGTTTTTTTTCTTAAATGTTTATAGTAAAATAGGCGCCATTGTTTCTAAACAAAACCCATTTAGAAAGAAGGGATAAATTGAACTTAAATGTCAATGGAAACTATTATTTAACAAGACTCATTCTGTAGGTTTAATCCGAGATTACGGCGAAAAATACACTATATGTTTGTTATTGTCAGTCAGTTAGTTACACTTTTAGAATTTGCTTTTCCCAAGGGAATTGAGGTGGACTCTAAATTTATGGGTTAGACAAGTAATTGCTTAAGCGAAATATGTGCTGAATATAGTTTGCTATTCTAATATGGGTTTCACGCAATTGTAAAAAAAATGTAACTAAAATAATCATATTGGATATTTCAAAATGTCCATAAGGTTACATATGTTTTAATGTATGTATAATCGTATGTATGATGTATACGATCAGGCTCTGACTTGATGTTGTTGTCGGCGGTGGCTTGCCAGACTACCACCTTTGGCAGTATAAAAGCTTTCGTTCATCATTGAAGGGAGAGGTTTGTGGTGTGGTGAGGTGATATTTTAAAAGGATGAGAATTATAAAAGTTGAAGCATATCATTTAATTGTACTAGTAAGGTTAAGCATTGTGAATTGTGTTTTACGTTTGCTCGACATATTTAAAAGGAGAGAGAGCGCGAGAGAGAGAGAAGATTATGGGATTCTACTACCTTCAGAATTTCTTTCACCCGTCGACAATAATGATTTCACGTTTTCAATCTAGCTCCCCTATTTCAACATTCAAAATATATTAAGCCCAAATTGAATACCAGGTCAAGGGTAATTTTTCTCGCATCGCCAAATTGAATTAAGATCATACGTATTGAGCGTTAGACATTTTCTTACACTGTACATCGTAATATCTAAGTTCGTTAGCGTCGTTCTAAACAGTACATCCTCATATTATTGATGAAATATTGGATTGGATATAAGTTACCTAAGCAAGAAATCGCAACAGCGCAAACACTATGGACTAGTTGCGGCATTTCCTACTTCCTAGCCCTCCTGAGAAAGCTGGCCCAATCCAGATCATATAGTTTAACGAACAACTGTTCATTTGGTGTAATGGATCGTTTCTGAACTTGAACAGTTTAATGGAAGACTCGGATGAGGTACGGAATTAGCCACGGTTAATGGGAGAAAGTGTTGAGCGACGACAAAACGTCCAGAGTGAAAGGAGTAGTAATTTGTTTCATAACTAGTTTCACTTATTCATGATTGTTTTTCGTGAATCCGATAGTCTACATAAACCAAACCCATAAGTATAAATCTCAAGGAGTCAAGGCCACTCGAAACTCCGTTTCTATGTATAATTTAGATTATGGTTTAAGACGTAGATAGAAAATAGGACGAAACTGAATCAATAATAGTTAAGGTATCCTAAGAAGATTTAATTGAAAGGTTAAGAGGCATAAGCCACGTTTAGTTATTATCGTCATTTCGGATATATTTCCGCAATTCCTAAGAAAAACAAGTTACAATTGGTACTTAAACTGAGTAAAGTGCTAGTCGAAAACCCGTCTCCTAACACGGGATTCGTATCCCTGACTTTTTATTAGGTCATTGCTAAGGAAATTTTCCAAGTATCCCAGACTTTTTAGGTTATTGCCAAGGAATGTTTCGAAGCATCCCAGACATTTAAGTCTATTGCTAAGGGATTTTTCAAAATAGTCCAGACTTTCCAGGTTATTCCTAAGGAGTTTTTCCAAACATCCCACTCTTTCTAGTTATTCGTAATGAATTTTTTAAAAATATCCCAAAATATTGCCGACTAATTTTTCCAAAAATCCCCGACCACTTTTAGGCGATTACCAAAATTAGTTGATCGCCTTGGTTTCATATTTAGCACTGCTCCATGTATGGTTTGATGAACCATAGGAAATTCGTGACGTCATTCATAATCAAATAGTGTACAGGGACGTAATTGAGCTAGCGACAAACAACAAAAACATTGAAAAAATGGGTCTTACATTTAGTTAACCAAAGATGGTGACGCCTCACATGCGCGCATAAACACGACGCTCACATACCACGCGAAAGTTCACAAAGCTAAATTTGGTTAAACTAATTATGACGCGACTAAAATGTATATTTTTTAAAGTTTTAGCGCGACTAGGAAACCGTTTGCACAATTTTACATTCCAAATTCTATTGCAGTGTCACAATATGTTCATAGTATAGGTAGTCCCACGATGCTCTAGCTATCACTATAATAAACATGGATCCTCGTTGGTCTGCCTTTAGCTGTTCCATCGATGACTTTTAGAAAACAATGTTAACAGGTCCTTTCAAGGTGACATGAACATGTGACCTCCAAATTTGCGCAAAAGGGTAAGGGTCTATGGGGACGCTGCGCTTTGACATGAAAGTTTTTAGTGCACGTTGCCACATTTAGTACTTCTCACTAATTACAACTAGCATTGCATTAGACGCAACGATCTGACCTGACAGGGTAAGGGACTATGGGACGCTGCGCTTTGATCTGAAAATTTTTACTGCACGTTGCCACATTTGGTACTTCTCACTAGTTACAACTAGCATTGCATTAGACGCAATGATCTGACCTGAAAGGGTAAGGGACTACGGGACGCAGTGAGCTGACCTGAAAGGGTAAGGGACTACGAGACGCAACGCTCTGACCTAAAAGTTTGCTAATGCGTATGGAAAACAATTTACTCACCCACTAGTTTTGGCACTCCTATGAATTCGCTGATAACCGTAAATGAATCCAGATTTAACCATAAAAAACACGCAAAGTTCCATGTACTTAACCGTTAAACCGCACCGCAAAAGTCAAAGTTCACACAAAGTTCAATAGTTGATTCAATCCGATACGGGAACCATCGTGAAGTGAAGTAGTTTCAAACGCGATTTCGTTCCTGCTATTCCACGTGGAGCGTGCTTGCACTAGACCATCTGATCTCTCGCTGATGGCCAACGAAGAAATTTCCATCATGATCTCAGTCAGTCCATGGGTCAGTCAAGCATAACGACCTGAAATTAAATTCAATTTGTAGTAACTATTATTTCATTATGTATTCTGAAAATATAGCGATCACGCCATCATATTTCTCTCCGACCAATTTTACACGTCCCTTCATTTGTAGAAAAGTCACTTTGTTGTGCTTATAAACATATCATTTCATGCCAGTGCTTTGCATTAAAATCCCTGACGTTCTAAGGTTATCCCTGATCAATTTCTGTCTAGAACACTTGACCAACATGCCTCTAAGAGGGAAAGACACAGAGTAGAATATTGCCTTCCATCTCGCTTTTCGGCACCTGGATTCGAGGCGCTTTGGGTCCAGAGAGTGCGCACAAAACGGCTATGAGTCAACCAACTTCTATGGCTCAATCCTGAGGAATGCCTAAACCTTTTTTTACATCGAAGGGGCTTATGCTTCGCATTGCTCGACCCATGGTTAGATTTGATTCGATGGGCCAAAAGAAATCCCCGCCTTATCCTGAAATATTTACGAAAACGTTTTTAAATCCATTACTAAGCTGTGACCTTTTCCCCCAATTTTAAAAATTCTGACTTATCCAGATACCGCAATAACATGAGTAGGGTTGTTTTTTAACGTATTTAGTGCAACTTCACCTTAAAGTTTGCCAAATATGGTGCCAAGATGTGGAAATTAGGTTTTTTTTTCTACCTTTAACTTTATAACCCTCAAAACTTGAAGTTACATTGTTACTTTCAATTAATTTGTTTGACACAATAGACCATTTTGAAAGATTGGTGGTAAAATAGAATTTATAGTTAGACCACCTTGTTGTCTTTAGATGTAACATCTGATATGTAGATCCAAATATTTCAAACAATATGGAATTAAATGGACTGGTAACGTTGAAGCCAATTGAACGTCTTTGGGTCTACATACCTGATGTACCGTCTTATCCATATGTCTAGTACACGATACTGCAGCCCCCTTTGAATAGGGTGCATTCTAATATGTTCTGAAGGGTGGAACTTTTTTACGTCTTTATCATTTAATTTATGATTAATGCAAGAAAATTCCCACGTTAACTTCATCATTGAATTATACTTTGATAGATGGGGAACCACCTCTTTACCCAATTTATTAGGATAGCCACTCCAAAGAAATGTCGGAACAACTCCAACAGTGCTTAACATACACGTATGTACAGAGTTTTTCTGATAAGTCTGCCTTAACCGTTCTTTGAAATTGAATGGAAAGTGAAAGATAATATGGAGTCTCTACAACCTTTTGTTACGGAGATATGGGTTCTCAAAACAATGTGTCTCTAAAACAAGGAAATAAATCACGCATGGGGTGTAAGATAAATCAGCTTTCAGTAGTTTTCAATTTAAAAACGTTATTGAACCTTTATACAGCAAAAGTATAATATTAGTACACGTGACGCACGCCTGTAGACTAAAGCTAATTATTACACTTCGTAGTGCTAGTTCGAGAACGACACGAGAATTGACTACATTCAGTTTTGCAGTACCTCCATCTTCTTATTTAGTCTGTATTAAGCCGTTGACAGCGCCTCATCAGAAGTCGCCTTACGAGAATCTATGACGTTTCACCTACGTCACTTTATGACAAGCTCTCAGTAACCAGGGACAAACTTATGGACTATATCTGATGAGCTAATGGTTTTACCCAAAGAACACGCCCATTAATTTATGGGAGACTTATCAGAAACAACCTGTATATTAAAAATAAAAGTGTACATGATTTATGAATTAAAATTAGCCCCGAGTTTTGAGTGAAACCGTCATTAGCAATTAAAATTCGGGTGTCGAACGCCAACGCAAAAACGGGTTTTTAGTCTCAGACTCCCTCTCTATATTTACAAGTCAACAGCCCGATATTTTTTTTAAATTTCGGGTCCAAATATAAAAAAAATTAAAAATTAACGTATATTGACGATATTTTGCAATGAATTTACACCCCTTAGGAAGCGATACAATTTATCATAAAGAGGCAAGCGAAATTTCTACCGTAAATGCATTAATTTTTCACATGAATATAGAATTTCTACACGAATTGGTCACTTTGGTATCTAGTTGCATATTCGCCCAATGTCAGTTTTTTTCATGAAGTATTAATTTATTTTAATATTATGTGACTGTCTAATTGACGTATACCTGATCGGTATTTATTTTTGATTAATCTCAAAGCTAATAGTCGATTCAGAACATGGGAAGAACTTAAATTTGGAATTAAATGTTAAATTTAATTGTAATTAAATATTTAAAATATTTGATTTCTAAAACATTTAATTTTTTCATGAATTACTCTATTTTTTAATTTTTGTCGATTAATTCTACTCCTACTTTTCAAGACAATATTATCATATATTTCATAAACGAGACCCAAAAAGCTGCATTTTTATTTTGCACACGACATCTAGATGGCGTTTGCAAAATATTACTATATACGGAAAATTTGACGAGGGAGAAGCCACTCTGTAATAAAGTCTTTCTGAGGGTGTAAGATGGGAAGCGTATAAAGCCATTTAACGCGGAAATACACTCGGGATTACTTTTTACAGTTTTTATTTCAATATTAGAACGGATTAAAGGCATATCGCCCGAATTTACGGCATTAAAACTTCCAAAGAGGTAATACCGGGGGAATACGCCAGTGGCTGATCCCTCGGACGAGGTTGTTCGCTTTTCGACTCTTTCGAGCGATGTTCGGGGCTCGCGAAGTTCGCCTAGGCGCCTCGCTATCACGGCGATTCGATATTATGCACGTAGGTAACCTCGTATTTTAAGCTTAAGATGATACTGAGTGGAGATTGCAGCTGTGAAGAACCGCGCGCTATTAGGGGCGCCTCAGCTTTATCGGGAGACGGGAGTCTATAGTAATGTACGCGGGAAGCTAATATTTTCAGTCGGCAGCTCTAAGCCTTTGCTTAACTGAATTTTCTACTTTGATTAAAATATTAATTTTTTAAGCTAAGTATAATTTTTGTGATCTAAGTGAGACCATTTTTGTTCGTAATATATTCTTTTACTAATAGCTCAAGTGTTGTTTATTTACTACTTGAAGTTCCGATATAATTTTATAAACAGATTAGCATCATTAGCCGAGCCGATATTGTAAATTAACGGATGTCAATCTCCTTCTTAGATACACCTCTCATTAATATTTTAGGACATTTAAGTATAATTTTTGTTGTCTAAGTGAGACCATTTTTGTTCGTAATATATTAGTTTACTAATAGCTCCTTAGAAGATTGCGTTTAGTGAGGAATTTTAGCTTGACCATTGCAAGCAAAACTCTGAGGCCATTGCCCAACGTTCAGTGAGCCGCTTCGTCACATTATCTTATTACATATAATGATAAGTTTAACCACGGATATCCTGTTGAGATTGTTTTAAAGTTCCTAACTCTCGATTTTGAAGTTATATACTGTCTAGTGACACTTGAAGTTCCGATTTAATGTTATAAACAGACTAGGATCGTTAGCCGATATCGTAAATTAATCGATGTCAATATCAAAGCTTAACTGAAACACGGATACCAATTTTTTTTAACTCATTAATCTAAAATAAAAATATAATCTTTCATATTTAAAAAAATACTCAGGTAGTATTTATAAAATATTAATTAAAAGACGTAGTAATTGTCTAGATTAGTAAAATCCATTATCGGTAAGTGTACTCATACAAATGCCCATTTGATTAAAGTTCCTTTATAGAAACTAGTTCAAAAGAAACGAAAATTATATTTATATTTCTCCTTTAATATCACAAAACGTTAACATTTCTATTTTGGAATAGAAAAACTTCGGGAATTATGCAAAGAAGCTGCCAATTTTGGTGTCAGAAAATAATAAAATTCATCATCTTTTGAAACTTAACCTGAGAAATTTAAATTAAAGAATAGCTTGATATCTTTTCCAGTGGGTAATTGTTTGATATTGATATTTTCGTTTCATTGATTTTAAATAAATTGGTATTGACATCGGTTAATTTACGATATTGGCCAATTGATCATCACTAATAGTTTAAATAATTTCAATTAAACGGTTCAAAACCTTCAGGAAAAGCTTAGTTTTATAATGAATAAAATTCTAATTTTAAAGTAATAAATTAATTTATCGTAGGTAATTAATTTACTGCCTTAGTGTTATTTATGCTGAAATAAAATTATGCAATGAAAGAGGAAGTGACGTACATTTGCGTGTTTCGCAGGAGATTCAAATGTCGAATTGGTTTAAAGAAGTAAGAGAATAATTTGAGATGGTGAAATGTTTGGCGGGAGATTCAAATGTCGATTTGGATTTGGGTTAGAGAATAAGGTTTTAAGCTCTCTTTCCTTATGGAACCAACCCTAATGTTTACATTTGGATTTGGGTATTTAATCATTGAAATTTTTAGAGAATAGTGTCCCTGGATACATTTCAAGTGTTCTGCTTATTTCCGCTCTCGCGAATTTCCAGGAGGCTCAAAGTATTTGACTTATTTCCGCCCCTTTTCAACCTTGTCTTGCTGTGATTTATTTCGTCGGTTTTATTTTAAGCAGGGACAGAAGTAAGATAACTTTGAGACACTTATAGGGGTCACTGCCTCACTGGACCAATGTCCTATAAATTGATTGGGTGTGCAAAATGTTCTGGTTGCTGGACCAGCTTGTTTTATTTTACGTTGTATATAGTTTTGTATATTTAATCAAGTAAATGTAATAGCAAAACAAGCAATATGCTAACAAAGGCCCAAAGCATTTTTAATTAGATATTATAAATGAAAGTGTAGAGCAAAATCTTATTTTTAACCATTCGAGATAAATCAAGTGTATATGATTACAAGGATTTACGATAAATATTACAATATTTGTCGCTTGCTAAAACATATTCCTATCGTAATAGAATAGTGACACTCCATCTTTACTTCTAATAGAACGTTATGTACTGAATTAAGGGAGGTGCCATTACTCTATAGTTCGTTTACTTCTAAATAACGTTAATGAAGTAATTTTTCCATCTTCTCAAAAAGGGCTTACTATTCGTGTGAAAACTGAATACATACTTCATAACACAAACAACCTACGTAAACACGCGCGAAGCCAAAAAAGTGAAACATACTATAAACTAGGTAGGTGCCTTGCGTGAGTTAAAGTGGGTATTGTTAAGAAAAATATGTGGGATGAGAAAGGCAATTTTGTATCCCACACTGTATTTTAGTTTTAGAGGAAAAATGCCGTATGTCTTTGGAAAATGCGCAATAGATATGTTTCTCTCGCTTTTAATGTTAATTACCATAAAGATGGACGGACGGAAGCGCTATAGTGTTTTCACGTCCTTCAAAACGCATACTAACTAGATTTTAATTTAATTATACGGCAGAAATTAAAAATTATAACTCTCTTACATATGTAAATGCGTTTTGACGAAAAAAGTAAAAACTACTGACTACTATATCACCGTACTTAAGGTCATAAGTTTATAAGTATGACACTTCCTATTCAGCGTAATGCTAGAGACTTAATGATAGCTAGCTCGAGAACGACGCGAGAATTGACTTCACTCGGTTTTGCAGTCCATCTTCCTATTTAGTCTGTGCTAAGCCATTGACATCGCCTCGCCAGGAGTGGCTTTACGAGAATCTATGACGATTCACCCGTGTCACTACATGAAAAGCTCCCAGTAACCAGTGACAAACTTACGAACTTCTGTTAAGATATAATTCTTAAACGGCGGCCATCTTGGAAAATGGATCTCTAATATGTAAGGGTGTATCTTATTTCTGTTTACGCTTAAAAAGATAACCTTTGAACCCAGATACTGTTCCAAATTTTATTGTCACTGTGCTATTAGTTACATATTTGCATTAAAGTACAGCAACTAAATCGTTTAGTTATTTAGATTTTATAAAGTGAAATATGTAACATCTTAGAGATACATTAGACACCGCTCTTCTCTTTAAATACGTTAGAAATTTGAGTCCTCAACAGTAATTGCATTTTACTATATCTTGCACTAAAGTATCATTTAGAATTATTTATACCAAGTAGTTCACGCCTATTTGTTGTCATTAATTTTTTTATTTTTGGATGTTTCACATTTTCGCACTGTTACAATTCGTTACCGAATTTCGCCAGGGAAAAATGATGTAAGATGGACTGGAAATGATGATGAGCGACCTGAAACTACCAGTGTACCTTGCACATGCCCCTATGATGCTGGGAGGACTTCGGTGCCGTAGGTGGGGGTACAGAGGCAACGTTATAGGTATGGGGTCTACCACTACATCCCTCTCTTTCAAGATTTCGCAATCTTACGTGTATTTGAGAAAGTGGTTTCTTTGTATGTTTCACCTTTATGCACAGTTAAAATTCATTACCAAATTCGACCATCCATCTAATGTGTATTTGGGAAAGTGGTTTGTTTGTTTTTATATGTTTGATTGTTACGCAAAGTCACAATTCGTTACTGAATTTGATGAAACTAATTAGCTGATATCATTAACACTAGCACATTGTTTTAAACCTTGTTTGGTTGGCGGACTAGCGTTAAGCTTGACCAAAATGGGATATCTAGTGTATTATGGAGATGGTATAAGATGTCTAAGTATTAGCGCGCCATAGTTCCAGTCCCCGTTTCAAAATACAAGGGGGAACGTAAAAGGAGGCCGGGCTATTTCGCCTCTCCTCAGTCGGAAAATACGTAATTTTCGTCATTCGCGTCGCGCTGACGTGCGTTTTCAAGAACCAATGAGATGCTGGTTGTAATTTAGAGGCGGGGATTAACTCCGGACCTAGGTTTGGACTGGAGATAAAGCTAGAAATGTGGCGAATTTATACCTTCCCACTAGTAAACTAGATATCACTTCTTGGTTTAACCTATTATAAACCCGTAACATGCAGCTTATGATTTACTCGTAATTACGCATCGTTTTATTGAATTTGAAAGTTGAAAAGAACGTTATATTTTAAGAAAGAAAGAAAACCCCACACACATACAGATTTTAGACCCAAAGAACTTGCTTTTCCCGGTTTTCAGATCCGAGTAGCTAACGTAGCTTAGGCAGTTTAGTTTAATAATCATTATCGAGGACGCTAAAATATTTGTTTTGTTTTTCATGTTATCTATTCAAGGTTCATATTATTTTTGTCACTCGACGCATTTCATAATTACGTATACGCAATTAACAACGTAAGTTTGAAACTAGTTTTGTTATAAGAATTTGCATAATAAAATATGTTTATCCTTGGAAAAGTACTTCCTTAAAACGTAAACCCCTGGACAAATTCGTGTAAATGAAATCTCTTATTATTGTTAAAGTTCTGGATAATATCCAAGCACGTCAAAGAGATATATACCGAATATAAAAAGGGAGTTCTTAAGGGCGATTTATAGCTTAAAATATTGTACAAAGATACACGTTAAATCGTGCTTCGTATCGTATAATTATGTTACGAAATCTTCAAAACATCTCAAAATTATTCCATGCAAGAAAATAAAGAGCTGTGTTTGATATTTGGCGATTTTGAACACCGGATTAAAACCTGAGAAAGTCAGCGTTAAAGTATAAATTAAATAAAAAAAATTGCCATCGCTTAAAACATGAAGGGAAGTTCAGATAACCTAGCATTATACGACATTAAACCTTAAAACAACTGCCTTTTTCTAAATATATTAGCAAAAATATTAAAAAAATTAATTATTTCTTATTAATTTGAAACCTTCGTTAAACCATTAAGTAGGTAGTACTCTATATAAACCATTATTGGTTTTGGAAATGAAATATCAAAACCATTCATGGTTCAGACTTTTGGAGAAACCCTTCTTAGACCAAGTTTGGTCGTTTTCTAAACCATGTACGGTTTCTTTGAATTTTCAAAACCATAAACACACCATTTTCAAACCATTATTTTTTACAGTGTGGCATTCAATTCGTCTTAAAACGAGGACTACTACGCCATTCGCCATTGGTTTAGTGTCGTCTGGTAAACCGAACCTCTTACTCCTACGGGATTGGTTGAATTCTCACATTCTGAGAGATGTAAGGGTAAGAGGTTCGGTTCAGCAGACGCCACTAAACCAATGACGTCAAAGTAGTACTCGTTTTTAAGACAAATTAAATGCTAATTATTTTGTAATAAGAGATCATTAATTTTTTTTAAACATTTTCCGTTTATATTTAGAAAATGGCCGTTCTTTCAAGGCATAATGTTATGTTACCTGAACATTTCCCTCAAGAAACAACGATTGTATTGATAAACAATTTCTCAAGTTTAGTACAAAGTTATGTTTTCCTGCATTACTTTGTCGAGGAGACAGTAAAAGGGTACTAGCAGTGTACTAAAAGGCTGTATTTAGGATGGCAAAATATTCTATCGAAATTGATAAAAATCAATGCTTTATCGCTAACAGTCAATCACCAGAAATATCCATTACTTGGATTCGGTGAAAGAGATATCCAAAATCTACCAACAACAAACACACTCCTTTATTCCACCAACGTTTAAAATCTGAACTTGGTAAAAAGTTCGAGTATTAGCCTCGAAAGGTTATAAACTTGAAAAGAGTGCTTCAAATTGAAAGAACGCTCTATTGTAACGGAAATACAGGATCGCTTATAATAGAAAATGGTCTATTCATCAATATATCATTATGGCTGTGCATCACTTCTGACGTGGATGGATAAGACCGTTGACTTTTACATATTGCACTGTTTGATCTTTTTTAACTTCGAAGCTAGAAGAAGGATGAAACGTGTATTGGCACATGCAGACAATAAAAGAGTTCTTTCATAGATACAGCGCGTATAAGCGTAGTGGTCTTGAACTGAACGTATCGTATACATAAGATGGCGAAATTTTTATTGTTATTTCCTGAACTTAATCCGAGTCTTACAAACCAGAGACAACAATAACCTAGACTGCCCACCTACAAAGTTAATAGAATCGGGCTTCAAACTACCTTCGGCATACTTCTTTTAAATAAAAGAGGATTAAGATGCTTAAGAGAATTACATATTCAGAAGCCCCGCCTTTGTTGCCGTAGCAACGATGCATTGGCAGTCGGTTCAATTTAAATTGTCTGAGGACATGCAAATATTAGCTGACGATTAAATGCTACAATACCACAGAAATTTTGGCAAAGTTCAGTAACACCAAGAAGTGATATTTAGTTTATTAGGGAGAAGGTATAAGATGCCTAAGTATTCCCGCGCCATAGTCCCAGTCCCCCTTTCGAAATACAAGGGGGGACTAAAAGAGGGCCGGGCTATTTCGCCTCCCCTCAATCGAAAAATACGTAATTTTCGTCATTCACGTCGCCCTGACGTGAGTTTCAAGAGCCAATGAGATATAGGCGGGGACTAACTCCTGACCTACGTTTGGACTGGAGATGAAGCTGGAAATGAGGCGAATTTATACCTATACTCCCTAATAAACTAGATATCACTTCTTGGTAACACCAAACACTCAGCTATTCCATCGCTGTGTATAGTCGCTTTCGCAGGGTTCTTATTGCGTGATTTTTTTGCGTTTCCGGTTTTGACGTCATTTTGCTCAGCGGTTGCTGACCGACTGCGGAAGAAGACTCTTCTGTGGTTTTATGTACAACTTGTCTATTTACTTATTTAAGTAATGCTTATTATTATTTTCTATAGCAAGGCCTGCTGTTGAACAAAGGTTTCTTTATTCAGAAATGATTTAATCTTAATACCTTTATCCAAAACGTAATCTACTATTCTTTGCTAGTGAACTCATTTAATAGTGGAAAAAGCAGTTTTCTTTTCAAGTGATTTCCGGGGCAGAAAGCAAAACAGAAATTTTAAGAGTACATTTTTTAAAACCGATATGACAAGAAAAGGCGTACGTCAAGGACAAAGAGTCAATGGTTTTCGGGAAACCGAACTCTTGAAACTGAGCATAATTGAACGTACCCATGTTTAGTGGGGATAATTAAATTCAGTATATATACTGTTGCTATGACGTTAGTGTCACATGACTTTCTCAGCACCACCCAGTGTAAAGCTCCATGGTAAATAGCTATAGTCTACCATTCCTTTTATATTTCTAGTGAAAATCCGTTAGACATTTAAAGAACAAAGTACACTTTGGCATACGTATTTATTCACTCGACAATAATATAGTTAAAGGTAATATACAGTTTGTATATGGTTAGCGTCAAAAATATCACAACTTACGGGAAGACTGGTTAAACTTTTTCAATCTCGGGTACTGAAATTCCAAAGTGCATGCAGGAGTTATGGCTTTATGCAAGGCTCACAGTTTAGATTTTGTTTAACTATTAAATCAAGTTACGAAAACGTGTATATATCAAGGAACTATTTTCCTAAGATGGCCGCCGAATCCGCCAATTACAATCAAAAATCATTCAAATCCGCGAAAGGAGTGTGGCATTTAAAAATGCGTCACCTAAGTAATTCTGAATTAAAGTCGAAATTTAGCAAGCTCTTCAAATTAACGGAAATACATATTTTTTTTTTATTTATTGCAGAAGTGGTCATTTGCATGCTTGTTCAATTATGAAGTGTAAGATACTGAAAAAAAACGGCACATTGTCCTGATACGATGCTGTCTGTCTAGGTATGAAGTGTCTATTTGTAAGTTAAGGATTGTTTTGAATTTAAGATTCTTGTCAAACTAAGGCTTTGTTTCTCAATTTTGACGTGATTAAACTATGCAGAAATTCCTCAATGAAAAAATTCAATAGAAGGTAGATGTTTAGGTCAGCTGATATTACACAAAAAAATTTTCAATGGGCAATTTTTCAAGTACAGGTTAAGGCAACATAACATTTTACCTTAAAATAACAGCCTTTATTTCTAAAAATAGAAGGGGAAAATATTGAAAGAATAAATGATCTCTTATTTAAAAGTAATTAAAATTTATTTGGTCTTTAAAAGGCCGACTACTGCCTCGCCATGTTTAGGGATGAGTTCACCATTACCGTACTGGTAGGCCTAAGGGGTTCTAGCTAGCAGACGCCTCTAAATATTTTCTAAATATAAAAGGGAAAATATTAATTAATATAAATGATCTCTTAATACAAAATAATTATTATTTAATTAGTCTTAAAAACTGGGACTAGTGTCGCACCATTGGTTTTGTGGCGCTTGCTAGCTAGAACCAATAAATTGAACCAATCCCGTGCGAGTTCTGGCTAGCAGACACCTCTAAACATGGCGTGGCAATAGTCAGCGTTTTTAAGACTTAAATGCTAATTATTTTATAATGAAAGATCATTTATTTTTCTAATATTTTCCCATTTATTTTTAGAAAAAGGTCATCTTTTCCCTTAAGCAGAAGGATGTAATACGAATTTCGGTAATTTACAAGAGATAATTTCAATTTATAATTACCCTCTATGGTTATTTATGGAATTAGTACTAATGCTCGACTATTAAGTTGCACGGTAAATTCCAACATTCAAACGTAAATTACTAATTTTTCTAGTTAAAGTTTCTGGTTATAGTGGTAATGGTTTCGACTAGAATTTTTAAAAAGTTAACTTAAAAGCCACTCCAAAAAAAAGTACTACTTTTTTACTTATCTTAGGGTGTATCTCAAAAGATTTTTTTTTAAAAATGAGCTAAGTAATTAACAGTATTTCATTTCGGGGAAACATACATATATACAGTTGATTGGCTCTATATAACGAAAAGTTAAGTTATAACCTTAGCTACGCTACATCATACAGTCTCAAAGCCCGAAAAAGTTAAGTTTACAAAACAGGGCAATGAATGGTCTAGACCCGAAGAAAGACTCTGTCAAAAATTATATAGGGTCTGTCCATGGCTACTTATTTAGATGGTTGAAGAATTATTTGGTTCGTCATAATTCATTCTGCTTCACCGGAAATTTGTACAGAGCAATAATTCATGGAAATTAATCCAAGTAATTATTGCAGTTAGTTAAAATTCACAACAACAATTAGTGAAATTCATGGAGTCACGAGGATTTTTTGCTATTTCTATATTTTTTTCACTAAATTTTTTATATTCATTATCATCATATTAGGCCTGTCAGTCTCTATCCGATGCATTAACAACAATGGGAGTGGTTTGGTTTTCATTAAAAAAAAAAACATTACTCAAGGACGCAAAAATACTCAATGTTACTGAAAAAAATGTAATATTCCTGAAATTGCCTGAATTTTAAAATAAAAATAATTATAATAAAATAAAAGACTTCTGAAAATTCCCTGAATATTACTAAAACTATTAAATTTTCCTGAAAATTACCTAAATACCACTAAAAAATCCTGAATATTCCTGAAAATAAACGAATTTTACTATTAAAAAATTAAAATATTCCTAAATATTACTAAAACAATTAAATTTTTCTGGTGATTACCTAAGTATCACTAAAACATTTCTGAAATTCCCTGAATATTCCTGAGAACAACCGAATTTCACAAAAAAACAAAACAAATATTACTGAATATCACTTAAATTTTTAAATTAAATTTTATTTCCTTGTTTTAGATATGCTAGGTTTTAATTTACCATATTTCTAAGCCAAATACATATCCAATAAAAAAATTTTATTTATGGTTAAAAGGGGTCGATTTCTATCAATAGGCAGAATATAACCATATAATTTTGCATTGCAGAGTGAGAAAAGCTTAATTTTAGGTACAAATTGACTCCGGAATAATGAACTGCCCTTCACACATGGCCCGGACTTTTGAAGATAAAACAAGTAAGAAATTTCGTGAGATGTTAACCCTTATACTTTTATGGACAGGGTGTAAGAAAACTTCACACATATGTGTTAGAAACTCCATATTTTTTAACAAAAAATCCTCATTTACATAATGTGTTTCCATTTTAACTATTAAACATTTGATAATTGGTTAAAATTTAGACATAACTGAAACGATATTAAAATAAAATTATATTTAAATAATTGATGTGGAAAACTTGTTAACGTATGCATTGAATCTACCATAACAAGAAGCGATATCTAGTTTACTAGGTAGAAGTTCTAAGATGCCTAAGTATTTGCTCCGTAGTCCCAGTCCCCTTTCATAATACAAGGGGGTCGTAAAAGGAGGCCGGGCTATTTCATAGCCTCTCAGTCGGAAAATACGCGATTTTCGTCATTCTCGTCACACTTACGTGAGTTTTCAAGAACCAATGAGATGCTGGTTTCAATTTAGAGGCGGGGATAAACTCCGGACCTACGTTTAGACTGGAGATAAAGCTAGAAATGTGGCGAATTTATACCTTCTCCCTAGTAAACTAGATATCGCTTCTTGACCATAATTTATTTTATCGACATTAAAACCCCCAGAAAGAAAAGCAATATTTAAGTCGTCCAGTTGTAACCTAGATCGCTTGGTAATAAAATCATGTAGGCGAATATTATTAGTTACTTAACCATTTATTCAATTAACCCTGGCCAAACCGAGATTCTCCTAGAAAGAAACTTTTAAGAAGAAAAAAATACAGGGGGTGTGCTGCAGCCCCTCCTTTAGCTTTGCCTAAAAAAAGAAAGTTTTCGGAAGAGACGTAATGGTAAGACGTATAGGGAGCATTAACTACAGGCACGGAGAGAGACCGAGGGATGCAACCCACACTGAAAGATTTAGCATCACGAGAGTCTGAGAGGAAAAGAAGTTATTGGAGCTAAAAGAAATTCTCACTCAATTCACACTCGGCATTGAAGCGGGCAGCGAAAAGCCTCGTACCGTATACCCTGTCTCAACAACAAAACCTCATAGATCTTTCTTTAATATAAAAGAAAATGCCGACAAGAAGTGTCTATCCACCAACAGCAGTGCCAAGTTTATCCCCAAAGGGATTTAGCAAAGATTTTCAAAACTAAATCTTCGGGATTATTTTGTGGCCTTCTCATTGGTAAAATTTAATATCAGCTTTGAGACTGGTGCAACATTTACTTTAGAAAGTTGGCATTGCCTCGTTGACATTTTCAAAGGTAGCCAGCATGTATACTATTATGCAACGCGCGCGTCAAGGATTGTGTCCCGTCGCGATTGTGATGGTGCTAGGCCTTGTGGTATCAGCGGTCAAGCCACCCTCTACAGCTAATATGCCGGGTGCTGGAAGGACTCACGAAACAACTGGACACTCTAGGTTTAATCACACGTCCAGGTTAAATACAAAGTTGTGGAAAAAGGACGATTTTTTCTCGCATTCGTATAGTGTAAAAGGTGAGAGTTTAATATTGCTGGTTGGTTTTGCTAATTCATTAATTCATTTGAAGAAATACGGGATCAATTCATTTAAGTTTAATTCAGTTAACTAACGCATCATTGCTTATGTCAATACTGTAAGTTTGAGACGATTTCAAGCTCTTTTTCACTTGAATTTAATTCGCATAATTGAAGCTCTAAAATTAATAGCAAAGGAAAGAGAAGTGTTAAAACTACGGAGGTATTATTTATAACCCTTGAAATTAAAAGCGTTATTCAATTTTACATATTTCATATTTCATTCCAGTAATGAAATTTCTCGTAAAAGTAAGGTTAGCAGATCATTATTTATTAAATGTAATTTCTAATAGAATGTTGCTAAAGCCAGTCGCTGTTATACAGTTAACATGGATAAGACCTGACCTCTCATGGTGTGTAAAGGTTAGTTTAGTTTGGCTTGGATTAAATTAGGTTTATTTAGGTTAAATTGAGTTTCTTGTTTCCCTATTTTTGCAAAATGATTGATAATTCAACACAAAATTTCGACATTCGTCAGAATACAGCTAAGAAATGCTATTGGAATTTCGTATAGTCAGTTACATTTGGAAATTTACCATATAGATTTAAAGTCTACAAAAACAAAAGTATTGTTATACTTGAGATGAAAAAATATTTACCATTCCTGAGCAATTACCGTGTTTTTAAAAAGCTAACATTGAGTTGAGTTAAGTTAGTAGACTATAGAATTGTACTAATATTTAAATATATTTTGAAATTTGCACAACTGTCTCGGCATGTAAAACTTTCCCATTGATAAAGTTGACTAGTCAGAACTTATTATGTCGCTGCTTTTTTAAAAATACAAAAAACTGCAGCAAAATCTACTTTCTCTTGTATCCAGCAGAGCGGTTATGCTTAAGTCTGCGACCTTTCGAGTCTCCAATGATAGGCTCGGCCCAAAAATGTATATTTCTGTCCTAGGGTCGCTAGTTGTTTCGAAAAACCATTTCAATCGACTTTCATCCCAAAAAATTCATGTGTTTTTGAAATACTCCCATTGTCTTAATAGCAGAGAAAAATGCGAAATTTCAAGATCCCATCTCATACTAGCAGACTGCCTAGCCTACCTGGTGGTCTTCCAACAATATCCATTACTTAAAAATTACTTAGCAAACCTTATTACAATCTACATCGAGGTAAACAAGGGGCAAAATACCACCCAGTTGCGTAATGCAAGTTAAATATGCCTCTCTTTCCCTGCTGTACCATAAAAAGCCCGATCCTAAATAGTGAGAGCCCATGAATGTTAATTTACATTCCTGCCTCATAAATATCTAATGAAAGAATAGTAGTAATAATTATTATATTAATAATAATTATGGGATATGGAATAAAACAAACATTCTTACAACAACATATTTATTTGAGAAAACATTCTACGTGACCTAATTGACAAAACAAACATTAGTAATATGGCTTTCTTATAATTTCAAGCTTTGACATAAGTTTATATGACTTGTTCCATAAGTATGACAATTCCTATACTTCATAATGCCAGAGACTTACTGAGAGCTAGCTGGAGAACGACACGAGAATTGACTACACGCGGTTTTGTAGTCCATCTTCTTATTAACTCCTTACAAAGCCTTGACAGCACCTCTAAAGGCGTCGCTTTACAAGAATCTATGACCTACGTCACTTCATGACAAGCTCTCAGTAACCAGTGGCAAACTTATGGAACATGTCTTATGATGAACTTATTGATCTAATTAAGCCAAATTTACTAGGGGATAATTTAGGCGTATTTGATCAGCGCAATTGAAATACAAAAATCCTAGGCAAGCGCTCATATCATTTTATGACGAATTACAAACCTAACAAGACATATTGAAAACAAGACATACAGTTTATCTTCACTTTAATAGTTCGGGTGGGCCAGAGCAATTAGATTACTGACTGATAGTGGTTGTTTGGGGAAATTAAAACAGGAAAACGGTAAATAGGCAATTAAACATAATTATAGGGTATTTCAGTCATGATTAATAAATCTACGCATAGACGTCGACTCGCTTCTCCTATATGGAACAACTCCGCACTGAGATTAAGTTAAGAAATAAAAGCAACAGAAATCTGTAGGTTTATATTTATACTAAGTAGAGGCCGTACAGATCCAAAGTGGGGTCCGTATTAATATGAAATAAATTACAAAAGAACTTAATAAGGACCAAATCTTAGATATATGCAAGTTAATTAATGCTAATCTGTAATTAAATCACTTCTTCCATGAAAATCGATCAACACATAATTACTTTAAATTACTTTTACCATAATTAGTTTATTTTGCTAATCAAAATCGAGCAACAAATAAACAAATTTTTTCCAAAACTTAATGGTCAATTTTCTTGAAAAATTACGATAAAGTCACGTGTATAATTATAAATTTCGCGATTGAATTTTCTTAGTAAAATGATATTAACTCGTCTCCAAATAACAGTGAAATTTAAGACACCGCGGCCTAGATTTTTTCCCACGATTTTCTAATACATGTTTTCTCCTGTACTTTTTTCTCTTCATAATTTTTTACCAGCAATAAATTATAATTTTTCATACATTTATCTTAAGTTTTCAAGATAAAAATGAATTTCAAATATTGTAGGAGGTTTTCTTACTCGTGTAAGGAAGCAGGTGGATTTAATCTTTTTTTCTGCTATAAGAAATGTTTTTTAAATGGACCCTAAATGTAAATTATGTTCATGAAATAATAATTCACTTAACGTTTTCCCGTTTCGACACGAAATATATTTAATGATTTTCTTCAATGAAAACATTATTTACGGTACAAACGGAATCGATTTAGGACACCAAATTCCAGTAAAACATGAAATTCCGCTAAAAATATCAAGAAATTTAACGTGAAATATGAAATTTCTGGAGAATAGAAATTATATGAATATGATAAAAGTAGGTTGGTAATTTATATAAGGATTATTTAAGAATTACATTTTTACTATAAAAACAGTTTTGAAACTCATGACTTGAAGGTTTGCTAAAATAAAATGGGAAGTATTCTAATTTAAAAATCTTCAAATTCTGAGTGTTAATATCAAAATGTTTTTAATACTACTGCATATTTAACTTCGACATAATTTGAACTAAATTTATCTAACCGGCGTTTCTCGACGTGTTGACGTCAAATTTTGACGAAAAATTATTTATTATTTCCGGTTCATGTTGGAATTTTAAAAAGAGAGTTGAGATGATGCCAACTTTAATCATCTTTGAAAATTCCCAACTATATTATTTCTGGGACTGTTCAGGTTTACTACTTCGTTTTATCAAGTAGCTCTATAAATATAGTTACCTCTAGTTCTATTAGCCCGATATAGGCTTACAACAAAACTTTAACGTATTTAAATTTTTTAACAAGACTTGTAATTGGAAGTGTTATAATTAGCAAATTTGTTAACAAGTTTCATCTAATCACCTTTTCTTTAAAAGAGTATGATTTGACTTCATGATATTGGGACAATAGGTCCTAAATATACCACAATTAATTAGTTCGAACCGAGGAGTTAGTCACTTGAATAATCAGGTGTACAAAACCGCAGAAATCGATTACTTGATTTCTAGAATTCTTGGAAAATCAGCAGTAATCAAAATCATTCTTGTGGGTAATCAAAGGTAATCAGAAATCTCCGATAATCACTGGAAATCACATGAAATATTGAGAAAATCGGAAATAATCAAATGATTTACTAGTAATCTTTTGTAATCACCTAGAAAATCACCCATTTCATGAAATAAATCACATATAATCAATCGATGAATTAGAAAATCCAAAATAAAAATCGTAATCAGTTGAAATAGAAATAATCACTGCATTCATCTTAATCCACGAAGAATCCTGTGCTAATCACGGTATTCACCAAAAACAAATGACAGGAATTCATTGGAATTCGAACAGAAATCAGAACTGATAACGGGAAATCGGTGTAAAGATTATAGAAATCACCTAAAATATTCGTAATCACGGAAATCAAGGAATTCCTTCAGTAATCAACGGAATTCACATAAAAATTCAAAAATCAGGTGTACAAAATTTTGGCGAATGACTAGCTCCTCGATTCGAACATCTTTTTGATTGCGAAAATACTGCTATGTTGGTTTACTATAGAATAAACTTTAGTAGTTTATTGTTTTAAGGCAAAAAACACATTAATTTTTACTGAAAGATTTCGGTATCTTTCCGAAATAATGACGTCATATCCAGTTTCTTGATTACCAGTGCTTAGAGTCGCTTTAAAGAAAAGATGTGCTTCTACTTAACCGTTAACTAATTCCAGTTTGAATGTCAAACTTTGATGTCACTACCACCTGAAAAACAAACTCCCGTTCAGAAGTAGGGGAATTATAAAATATCAATTTCAATTAATTTTAAAGAAATAGTATAATGATCTAATATCATTCAGGGTTTCATTTTCCAAACTACTTTTAGGATTTAATTCTTAATTTTTCCGTAACCTCAAAGACTGTTGGGTCTTAATTGCTATAATCCCGTAATTAAAAATTCACGTTTATGCAAATAAGTATCGTTGTAAGAGGTTGTGTAACGAATTTTAACAAACAATTTGAAACCAGAAAATAAATCAAAAACGTCACTCTATATTTTAGTTTCGTAGAGTGTTGTAAAAATTATGGAGCCCCTAAGGTACTTAAAATTCCAAAATTAAGTACTTGAAGAGGTTTATAAATTTCAAAGCAGGGTTCACTTAGAGAGCCAAATCATCACTTCCAACCCTATCGCTCTATACAAGATATCATAAATTCATAAGAAATGTTCCATAAGTTTCCTGAGAGTTTGTCATGAAGTGACGTAGGTGAAAGTAAAACGTCAATGGATTCTCGTAAAGCGACGCCTGGTAAGGCGCTGTCAAAGGCGTAGTACAGACTAAATGGGAAGATGGACTGCAAAACCGCGTGTAGTCAATTCTCGCGTTGTTCTCGAACTATCTTTCAGTAGGTCTGTAGCATTACGAAGTATAGAGCTATTTCAGTGGGGGGAAAATTTCGTCTGCTACGAAAATTGGGCCTGCCTTTGAGTGTAGGGCGGACATTTTATGAGGGTTTTCTCTATGGGCAAATAGCATTGGTGACGTAGCCATTACCCCCTCTGAAATAGCTCTATAGGTAGCGTCATACTTACGGAACATATCTTATAGGCTTATGAAGATATTTTGGGCAGGCAATCAAAAGTTTTCTTAACACCCAGCCAGCTTTTGTGATGGACGGGTAATGGAGCGAAGTAATCATGAAATTGGGCATGAAGAAAACATAACTAATGGCATCTAACGCTTAATACCCGTGCAAATTTGAACTGTCAAAGAAGAGAAGCGCTGATAGGGTATACATTTCCAATATGGTATCTATTGTTGGGATGTATTCATTCCTCATCGTCAATTATGAAATATCATCAATCAATCAAATATAAATTCGGTTGTTCAGAGGGGATGGACACTCACGTATACCTCAAAGACATTGACCCAAATCAAAGAAGTTAAAATCGTTCTAAAGGGTTAGTTATCCGTAAAATTCTCCAATCATATCTCGTAAACGGTGTCCCCTACAGAAAAATGACATAAAACATTTTTGAGTCCAATTCCTCCATACGGAGTACGAACTGTTCTTCGGTTCTATCACCTTTTTTTTTGAGGTGCATAATTGAATCCCTTAATGACATCCGCATCTCCCAAGATTCGTGATCACACTTAACTACCAGCAAACAGTGCGAAGTTTCAAAGAGTAGACAATGCGATAAAAAAACCCGGTAACCATTATTGAATAGTTAAACACTTTTCAGCATATTTCAATATTCATTTGAAATATTAAAAGAAAAGTAATTGATTCCACAAAACATTGTCATAATGTATGAGTTGCTTAATATGCAATCTGTAATTCCGTCGGAGTAGTTTCTAGACCCTTGCCATAGTTTCACGATTCGATCATACAGAATTAAAAACTAGAGATATGAAGGTATTTATCTCGCCATTGTTTCGTGGTGTTCTTGATTTTCAACGCTTATACACGAAATTGCAATTGGTGAAAGCTAAAATTTCATAATTTTGAGAGCTTCAAGTACCACAATTTCTTCGCGCAAGACTTGAAATAAAAAACTGACTGTGTATTAGACCTCTCGACTTGCCCATGCAGGCTCCATATGCAGGGTGAATTCATTTTTGATTTAAACGGAGTGTCAATGGATTGCGCTAACTATCAAAGCAGCTTTAAAGAGCATCAGTCCGTGATGAGGAAAAATGGGTTTCTTGTCATATCATAAGCTGGATTATCTAATTCTTCTCATATTAAATGACGTATAAGGAAATTTATTTCGTTAAATGTTAAATTTCGTAAGACGTATAAACTCTTACAGATATTGGATATATTTAATGGATCTTTATAAGCCTAAAGGAATCAAACTATTATTTATTTATATACAGGGTGTTTCTGATAAGTCTGCCAGAAATTAACGGAGTTTTTTTGGATCACACTGAGTGAAAAGTGTCCAAGAATATGGGTTCAAACATTGCATCAGAGGTACGATCCCCAAACTTTAGCCCATAAAACAAGGAAATTGGCACACATGTGAAGTAAAACACAGCAGAGTGCCCATCTTGTTTTGACAATAGACCCAACCAACAAATAAACAAGTTGGTCTGGTCTCGCCTCCATCTAAGGGATAGGATCACGTGACTAACAAAGTTGACTCTAGTACCATCTATCGTTGAGCGACGAAAATAAATCACTTATTTTTCTGATTGGATTCGAGTCTGACTCTTGGGTAAAACAGGTTCTGCGCATGGCAAAATAAAGCCAATCAGGTTATCCCTTTCTCACCTCAATACCCGAGCTCGAGATCTGAGCCGTTATAAAAATTCAAAGATTTGTTGGTTGGGTCTATTTCACTAGCCTCCAATCTAAGAACGTTAATGAGTCTTTATCAGGCAGAAGTGTACTTTTAAAGGTAGAAGTTTGCCTAAGCTGGAAATGTAAAGTAGTTCAAAGTGTAATAGCACAAGATTCGACGTAAGAAATATCCTTTTAATGATCTTAACTTGGTAGAATTAAAAGAAAAATAAAAAAACTATCTTCAACCAGATATAAGTATGGGGTCTATATACTCTCACATAATCCAAGTAGAAGAAATACATGTATTCCTGGAGGTAATAATAGAAATGCAAAGAGGCAACGCTATTTCCAGAAGCTCCAATCCCAAATCTTTGTATTTTGTGAACTCGGACTCCATCTTGACATTTCTATTACGACCGGTGTGCCTCTACGCGCATGCTAGTCTGTATACAATATTGAATATTTATACTTTACACTATTCAGTTATTTATTATCAACACACGGAAGTTTCTAAAATTCTAACACACGAGGACAAAACATAAATTCGCACACTAAATCTTATAATGTATTTGGTCTTCGCAATGTGTTCATTCGATTCTCTGCAATCTTTCGAGAGCTTATGTGTTGAAAACTACACTCAGTCTAGCGTGTACAGCCAATAAGACATGTAGTCATACCTTAGGCTCTATTACCATTGACCTGGTGGACAGTTGGACAACAAACTAGAAAAGGGGACTGGCAGCCATCTTCATTCTGTTAGACCGTAAAAGTTGAATGCACTGTAAATGCTACTTATAACAAAGAAATTCAACGTCGAAGTTTTCGTAAACAAGGTTTTACATCTTGCTTACAAGGAGTCATGCCATAATATATCGGTATAGGAAGTAGACCATTGAAAACATACGTTTTAGGCTCGTTGAAAAAAGGCCCCGAGGCAAGAAAACTACCCATTACACGCCGAAGACCCCCAAGTCGACCCAACCTCCTCCCCGCTATTAAAGATCAAACCCATGCCGATAAGTTAAACATCGAGTTCATGTAAAGTAATTGAACTATTAGCGCTATACTTGTTAGAACGCTTTAAAAAATCTTTTAAAGAGATCTTATTGTCTACGAGCGATTTAGGTCGAAGCTGCTATATCCCTAGAGGATAGATAGTAATGGTTATAGTTCGAGAAAAATGTTTTAAAACACTCTGTAATTTAGGCATTTTTTTTTTCAGAATAGAGTATTAACATTTTTAATATTAAACTATGAGCAATGAAGTTCTATATCTTCTCTATGGAGTTGAAAATATTGTTCCGTGGGAGATTGTTTTAAACTTTGCTATATTCTAAATTTTAAAAAATTTTAATGTACAAAACTATGAAATTCAAAAAAATAAATAAATAAATTTTATATTGCCTTTCATCATATGATACCATCTTTTTCGAACATATTATGATAATACCTTAGATTATTAGTTGAATATCAATTAAGTTTTCTATATTAAACTAGATGCAATGATTTCTATGCTCCTCTCACATAAAGTTAAAAACAATGTTCCGAGGGAAAAGGTTTTCAACTTAGCTAGTAACTTTCATATATAGGAAATATTCTGAACGATTAAGTTTTAATGTGAAATGGAAAAAAACCATGAAATTACCATACGTAATTAAAAGTTGCGCTTACTATTCAAACACATCATATATAAAATGAATTGCCAAAAAATATATGGTATATAAATTAGTATAAATGATTGCTTGCGCAATTTCCTTTCATCGTATTTTCAACATCTTATGCTGAACACCATGGCAATTTTACCATTTTTCTTTAGTTATTACTATTGAAAAACTTGTACTTCAGAATTCAAGAATTTGAGTTGAATTTTAATGCTCCATCTTCCTAAATAGCCAACAGCAGTATTTTCCAACATTCAAAGAGAAATCCTTTACTCTCAGAAAAAAGGTGATCGTGTTCACCTTTAATTTTTAAACTTCTAAAATGTCACCTGCAAATCAGAACTATGACTATAATATGTGATATGAATTTTTTGTCATCGTTTTTAAGGTTTTTTAATAAGCTAAAACATGTTCACAGCTATTACGATTGTCCCAGTGCCCTGCACCACTTTTGAAAACGAAAACCTGCCAACGCCAGTCTGGAACAAAGCCTTACGAAATCATGGAATGACCTATTCCACGTTACATTAAAACTTTTAACACCAGCGCTCTATTCAAGAAATTTAAAAACTCAGTGCTTATAAATACGGTTGGAGTTTGTTAATCAGGAACTCTCCGAAAGGAATATCTCAAACAAAGCTTATATAATTATTATTATTTGCCGTCACGTCAGCGGATGTCTCAAAATAATTAAAACTTCACCGGTTCTTGTATCAGTCTTTCAAGAAGAAAAGTGTTTGTCTTCAATTTGAAACAGAAAAACATAGGATGATGATATGGTCTGTCCCAAACGTTGTTTAAAGGGATAGAATCAAGGATTTCCGACTAGTACAAGATGAGGGCAGTTTTAGGTAAAAAAATGTGCCTAAAATTATGTGTGCCAAAAAAAAAATCGAATTAAAACGTTTAAAATTAAGAAAAGTACGTTAGATATTTTGAAATTCAAACTAGCCGCGAATACCGTCCAACTTGTTTTGTTACCCTAGTGACGTTGCTAACGTCCACTCATTCATTGGTTGTTTGGAAATAGGAGTATATAGGGGAACTCAAGTTGAGGATAGTAGGTTTTTTTTTCCGTCGTCTGCTACAGGAGCCAAATAGAAAATGTCATCGTCGACGTCGAGTCGTAGCTCGGAATCCGAAATATCAGACGGGCCTGACTCTGTAGTAGAATCCGATAGTTTAGACTCGGTTGAATCTTTCGAAATTCGTGAGTCAAGTGAGGAAAATTCAAATTCGGATAATTCGTTACTTGGTAGACTATGAAATGACAGAGATTTGTCCGAGTCTGTATTAGTACAGTCAAAAACAACGCACTTTCTACGACATTTTGGCAAAGGCTTAGTTTCCATGATCGATTTTTTTATTCTAAGTGGCCCTAAATTCAAGCTTTTAAGATTTATTTTTCAAATTAAATGTGCTAAACCTCTTACTTAAACGATTTAATTGCTATGAAACTATTTAGCTTCTTTCACGCCTCTCAAAACACGTAAATCGAAATAAAAGTTAAGGCCAAGTTTATTTGTGATCCACAAGTGAAATAGTATGAAAACTACTGTTAGTCGTAAAGCTACCATATCTTCAAATAAGAGGAGCGTATGGAGGGGTGGGTAGATGTTTCAACCGTGTTTTTGCCAAACGACGCAGGAGGGGGTAGTGATCGGAGCAGTCCCAAAAAACAATACTTTTAAAAATTAATTAAAAATAGTTAAGTTATTAAAAGTATCAATATATATATATTTTTGAAAACGTAATTTTAGGTTCTATCTGATTTTAAAATATGAAATCTTTTCATTAGTAGCCAAAACATCGATTCTATCCCTTTACGTATTACTCAGATGTTTAAAAAATAAACTGTTCACAAGCAACTCTGATAATTTATAGTAACCAACGTCACGAGACACATCAACATTCCACTCTAAAATTTATACGGATTTCCCAGCTAAAAGGGGTTAAAGTGTTTTAAAATTAGGTATTTAGTTGAAATAGGTTTAACAGCTGAGTAACAGGCCTTAATGTTTAAACAGTCTCAAGAAAGGGTTGAACTGAAGTCATGTTTATTTTATTTTTAAACTCTAAAAATAGCTAGATTTCTTAAAGTGGTGGTGTCTGTATAATAGATTAATTTTATTGAAGGGATTATAACGTGTTTGTTTCACATTCGAATATAATTAACTTATTAGGCTTAATTTTCACATTTTCAGTCATTTAAAACTATTGTCACACCGCGTAAGTACAAATGAAAGTTAAATATAATATATAAGATATTATTCTGGTGTTCTCCAGTTTTCCCTGAAGATAGGGTATTCCGTTTGCAAATGAGTTTGGCATCGAATTCGCGAAGGCCGAATTTTGATCTCTTACCTCACCTTGAGGCCTGATCGAGAAGCAAATTGAGTTTGGCCATATTAAATAGACCCAAGCAACAAATATTCTCTGATTGGATTAGAGTCTATTTCTTGCGGTGAAACAGGTTCTGCGCATGGCAAAATCAAAGCCTTTCAAGTTATCTTTTCCTCTCCTCAAAACCCGAGAACAAGATCTGAGCCATTGTAGAAATTCAAAAGATTTGTTGGTTGTGTCTATTCCCTTTGAGAAAGAAGATTTTTCCCTGAGAATTTGGGACAAACCTATAGCAGAGTGGAACAGATATGTTGAACACTTATTTTCAGTGATATTCTCCTGTACTCGTCGTGAAATCAGATCAGTCATTCTTATTTCTAGCTTTAAACACGGTGTCTGACATTTATCATACCGATTATTTTTCAATTGACAAAAGAGGAAAATTTCCCTCTGATCTGTTCCACCCCATTCTATCTCTCTCATCGCGGTTCTGCGTGGAACAAAAAACGACCTAAGCTCTGAAGTTTTACTGCCCCTTTAAGCGTTTAACTTTAGATTTAGCTCAAGGAGGGGATTTTCCTGGGTTTAACGCGAAAAAAAGTAATATTTTGCGCGCAGATTTCGACAATATGTTACCGAAATGACTTATGACTGGGGGTTAACCGTTTTTGAGGTTTTCCACTGTTATTGAAAGGTCTGGAAGACTGGAAAAGACTCTTTAGCACTCGAGAAACAGTCTAAGAGAAGGGATGGGGATGAGAAGTTATATTTGGAACAGTGCCACGCAAACCTCTATGGTTAGTACACCCCACCGCAGGACGCCCCTGTATTTTTCAAACTTGTTACCCACCACGTTCATTTTCATTTGCGCTGACACAAAAACACAAGACCTTCCAAGCTCAGAATGAAAGATGTTTAAAACAATACTCCGTCATCGAGATTAAATTATTTTGTCGGTACCTGCACTTCTTCAACCTTCATCTGTCATTTCCTTTAACTTTTAAGTAGTATTAATAGATTCTCGTAATGAAGACTAATTTGTCAAAAGAAAGGCTCTGCTATGAATACATTTTTATACAGGAGTTTTAGTGGGTGTGTTAATATGCAAATGCGCGGTCTGAAGCTTTAAAAATCTATTCAAAAATCTAAAATTTAAGGTCATTTAATTGATGCTTCAAATTTAAGGGATTAATTTTCCCTCTAGTATTGGTTCCTTAAATTTTGTGAAATGTTTCTAAGCAATTTGTATATGCCTGTTTTTTCCGTTTTAGAACTATGTCTAATTTTTAACTGATAAAACTAATAAATTACGCTCTATTTTAGTCTTTCCAGCTATTCGTAACTAAAATCCTTCTTAACATTTTACTTAAACATTTGAAATATATTAATTGGTAGTTTCTGAATTATTAAACAATTTTCGGCGCAATTTTCAAAATTATAAAACAATTTTCGGCGCAATTTTCGAAATTATAAAACAGTTTTCAGGGCAATTTCCTAAATTATAAAACAGTTTTCAGGGCAATTTCCTAAATTATAAAACCGTTTTCAGGGCAATTTCCTAAATTATAAAACAATTTTCGGTGCAATTTCCTAAATTATAAAACAATTTTCGGCGCATATTTCGAAATTATAAAACAATTTTCAGGGAAATTTTCGAAATTACTAAACAGTTTTCAGCACAAATTTGCAAACTTATTTGAAATTCGTTAACATATTTCTGAGCAATTTCTTTAGATAAATGAAGTCAGTGAACAAATAAAATGAATTCATCAAAATTAATAAAATTTAAACTCAATTACGCATCATGCGGTTTTGAAAAAAAAAAAGAATTAAAAAAACCCCCTATTTTACCAACCACTTATAAGTGCCCACATAATCTTTTACAATAATTCCACCATGAAATAACCCATGACGCAACATATATAAAAAGAGCACCAACACCAAAACCGAGACGAGACCAAAACAGATACTTTTTCCTTTCAAATCCTACACTGATGCAGAAAAGCACGTTTTTTAGCCACATCGTAGTATTTTTTTTTTTTTGGTTTCACGAAGAAAGGCAGCAAAAAAAAATATCCGTGGGTTGTGAAAAATTATTTTCAAATGGCAATTTTTGGTTATCGGTAATCAGCGTGACGATGTAATTCCCGACAAGCCTCCTAATAAAAAATAAGAGGCCCTGCATTGAGAGAACAGGTGGGAGCTTCGATAGCGGATGATAGAACGACTCTTAAATGAATTGAACGAGAAGAAATCAGCCAACAAATTGCCATCAACCATTCACAGATATTTTATAAATTAAAACTGTCTTCGGAGACAATTTTTTACATATTCGGTTCAGATTTTATCTCGTTCTCGCACTTGTCCATGGGAAACGAAACAGGGATATGAACACGAACCCACTAAATCCCTTATCTTAATTGAATAAAATGAATGACAGCCCTAATCGATTATCTATATTTCAGAGCGATTTGAAACGTGAATGGATTTACAAGCTTATAAATCCACGTTCACACTCACATTAGAAACCAATTCAAATCCATTCCAAGGTTCCAAAGTTAAGTGTGAACAAAACTGATACTCGATCGAGAAGCTAATTTCAAACACGGTTTCTCTAAGTTGCTTGCGAACCAACTTAAAGCGGTTTTGGTGGCTAGTTTAAAGTTTTCAGGGTTATTTTAACTGGGATGAGACTAGTCTTAAAGGTATTTTCAACTGCATTGGCAGAAATCACCAACGAAAACATAAGCTGACAGCACTAACAGAAGCGCTTTAAAGTGGGAACCGAGGCTGTTGAAATAAAGGAGTGTTTCAAGACGAGTTGTCAACCGACTCCCATGCAAGTGTGAACATAGCTTTAGGGAGGATTGCATTAACCATTTATATTCGGAAAATGTATCGTTTCCTGATTGAAGGGAGGGACCCTTAGATTAAAAAGGGATAGTAGCGTTTAATTTCGGTAGTCTTAATTTCTTAAAATGTGAAAATTGAGCTAGGGAAGAATTTTTCAAGATGCATGCCACCTAAGATTATTGAAACTACAATTTTAAAATTTATATTTCTCAAAATTGTTTTCTGTCCGTATATTGTATTAAAAACATTTTATGATCCAAAATGTTACTATTGATATACTGTATAAGCTACTATTCCTTTTAAGACAAACTCTGCTCTTTTTAAGCAATGTTTTTTCGCAGTCTCGTAACTTTCAAAACGACCTATTTTTCATCAACTTTTTTAGCATTTAGTTCATTTAATGATATCGAATTTTCTTGACTGTAAAAAATGCATAGTCTCTTCAGAATGCTTTTCCTTATCCATAGTTAGGAGGAGTCGGTCATACAGACTTTTAACGGCGATTTGCAGTAGAACGAAGCTCAATTTATGTAAATTACCAAATCTTAATCGTAATTGCCTCCGAAACTTGTTTTAGATATCACTTGAAATGTTTACAATTTTTTTTTGGCAGTACAGTTGTTCTCAATACAAATTATCCAACTTTACCATAAGTCATGGCCACTCTTTTCATTATTAAAACCACTCGAGAAGTTAAATATCTATGGCAAGAAATGGTTACGTCATAAGTGAGTCAGTCAACTAATAGGCCATATACCCCAGTTTCCTTTTACAATATTGCACCAGCAAATGCCTCATACACTTTAGTATCTATAATTTAAAATGGAATTTAACTTTGAGGTGTTTGGATATTGTCGATCAGGATCTCAAAGATGAAAAACACGACTAGAATTTTGTCGTTTACTTTGCAATATTTTCAGTAAATTAAGAAATACTTTTATTTTATGTGTGCTTCTAAAACCGCATCACAAATTTCCCTGCATAAATTTATGGTCAACGAGTAATATGGTAACGACGCTGGATAACAGCGAAAGTGTCTATATACCATTAATATACAGTGAAACATCCTACGCTCCGACTATAACCAGGCTATAGACAAACACCCCTAAACTTAATCATATTTCATTATTTAAATCCGATACTCTCAAAAATAACATTACATATTCATAGATTCAAAATGGGGGCGTCAAATACCGGAAGATAACAAAATCCGTGTTTAACTGTTTCGCAAGACCGCATGAATATCTCATTTAGAAAACTGTTAAATATTAATAATCATTGACGTTCCTAAAATTCCTCGATACATTCTGAAATATATATTTCTTCATTTCCAGACGTGCAACTAGGTTGCAAAGAGTTACGTTCCAAACGATACATCTCGGACGGATTCTGTACTTCCATAAAACCCATCACGGAAGTAGTGTGCTCCGGAATTTGCCTTCCCGTCTCCGAGCTACCATGGTACAGCGAAGTAGTGGACGAATGGAGTAAGAGGTCAACTACGGAATGGCGTTGCGTCAACGACGTTGTTAGACGTAAAAGAGTGCATCTTCTTTGCCGCAATGGCGAAAGAAGGAGTTACAGAATACGAACTGTTCGCTCGTGCAAATGCAAGAAATTTGTTAAAAATCAAGGATAAATAACAGTCTTGTTGATTTTGTGAACATATAAATTTAAAACTTGTGCCATATGTGCTTTGAATTATTTGAATAAGAAGAGATATAACACTAAATAGACACGCGGTGTAAATAGCGTTATTTCTAAGCAACCTAAGGTTCGTACAGTAGAGCTGGAAGGCAGAATTAAAACACGCATACTTGACGTAACTCTACTGTATATCTTTTTCTCTGCCCCATACGTTAATACGTCTTGAATCGTGAACTGACTACTGCTTGATTCTTAATTAAGTTATGTGGCTCACATAAACTAAGTAGTTATTGGACATATTTTAATATCTTGCCTGCCTTACAAGTTTTGATTTTGTATTTAATGTGCTAGTTTTACCGGTTTCTGTGAACTGAGCCACACTGTATCAAAACAGACTTGAGTCAAGGGCCATTATTTTCGAGATCTGGTACTCTCGACTCAGTTTGTTGAAAACTTTCATAAAATACTCCTAAAAGTAACGGGTTATTATGCTACCGAGAATGACTCAACAAATTGGTAACCACTAGAATAAAAACTACAGTGAACTCATAAATGCAGTTCAAAAGGCAACGTCTTGATACCTTAATTCGATATAAAAATCTACAAATAACAGTTGTTTAGAGCTAAATTGTTACTAAAGAGCACTGAGGAAAGGAAAGAAATCTTGCCGTAATAAAAACTTGTAATTTAATAAGTTTACCTAAATTGATTTATGAATATTTAAATAATTTGTTTGTTTTCTTCCGGAAGAATTTTTCCTAATGTAATCTCGAAAGCACCGAAATTCAACAGCGCTCGTGGAAACTTTAAACAAACTTCAGATGTATTTAAGTCATTTCAATTTAAATTTATAAAACATTTGCCCTTATTTGCCTAAATAATTAAGCTACGTGATATGAGGTCGCGAGCTTTTGTAAGTACAATGTATTTGATTTGTATTTTGAAAAATAAAATTTCATTTGAGAGTCTGTTTCCGAAGGTTTTGAAGGGTAAATTAGAAAGGCGTGCGAAATTACAGGTAAGCTTGTAATTAAACTAAAATCCATTTTACCTACCACCAATGAATTTCAGATTACACCTCTTTGGTCGGAAATACGCCTTTAAAATATTCATTAGTTAAGAAGGGAATTTTTATAATTTTCCAATACAACTAAGCTATGGATGAGTCTCGTTTCTTCACTGTTTCATACAAACTCAAGAGGACAGGTTTTTTTAAGCATTTCAGACAAGTTTTTCCTTGATGGATAATTCTGCGCTGCCATCTACAATTTTAACCATTAAACTTCTAATCTTTTGTAATAAAAATAAATAGATTTTCAGAATAAAAATAAATCAGTTAATGCTGATTATCTTAAAGCTAAAACTTTGAATATTAAATTTCTACATACAGAGAAACATTCGAAAAGCAGCAAGTCTGGTATTAGAGGTAATATTAGATATGGGAAGAGGCAACCCTAGTACCCTACACGGAGCTTGAGTTCTCTAAATGCAGAGACTAAGATAATCAAGCTGATCTCTGGCTCCATCTAGAGATTTCTTAATCTTGCACATCTATTATTACGAATGTTACTCTGCAAATAAGACGCGTTTTTCGAGTGAAATAATTTACGGCAGCCATTGCTTATCAGTATTTTTTGCTGTCGCCATCTGGCCTCATAGTAAAGCAGAATAAGTCGAGATATTCTTCAATTTTAACGTTCAAAAGACAGAAATAATGAACCTTCGTCTCAAATATCAGCCCAGTGATTAAGGTTATTTTTTTAAGTATTAATTTAATAGTATTCAAAATAATAATGTAAAACCAGGGATATGTTTCATTTTAGAAGTAGGAATGGAGAACAGAGTAATCTGGGCGCGTCAAAGTTCAAGATCCCCTCCCACGGGACCGGGGGGGGTATGACAGAAGAGCCGGGTCATAGCGACAGAGGTAAAAAGGAATTGCGTATTTTTCGCCGTCCCCGTCAGCAACGTCATCAAAATTTAGTTTAAGTGAGCCAATAAGAAAATTTAAACTTTTCGTTACGTGTTGCAGAGAGGGGCTCTATACTGGGCTATGAGTCGGACTGAAGTAAATACAAACCGTTCTCCATTCCTACTTCTAAAATTACATCTATCCCTGGTAAAACATGTTTAATTCCCGAGATTGATAGTAATATGATTGAAAGGGCCGTAGATTGTAAATTTCTGACCTGGCCTTGGAGGAGGAAAGTCTAATTCCCGAGTAGAATAGTTGGCCATCTGTAGCTGTTCAAAACACCCTGAAGGCTTTCCGTTTTTGAGCATCAGTCAGTGCAGCCACCTCTCGGTGGAATTATTTTATTTTCTACTTTGTGAAGTCATGTGTAAATGAAGGTTCTAGTTGATATAACCAGGTGGTACCTGAAGCTTATGCTCAACCGAAAACTAGGGTACTATGGGTAAATTTTACGGCCACGAATGAGAAGGGGCTCTAGTGTTAGCTCTATATAGTATGCTACTCCACTGTCCAGTATCAAATTTTTTTTCTCCCAATACCTGACTTAGGGATAAAATTGTTCCCTTTCATGAAGTTTAGGCTCCTTATTTAAATAAACAAAAAGTAATAATTAAGTCCAGACCTTTGCTCACCAGGCGGCTCCTCTCAGAGTCTATTAACATATAAAAATGATCAATATCCTAGGTGCTTAGCCACCAAAAGGGTCAAATATATAAATCTGATATGAACTATTCTTTAACGATACTTAAGATGTGGGTCTGGCCAATTACTGTAAATTCGCAGAAATTTAGAAAAACGAGTTGTTCAAGGCAGTTCTAGCTATTTCAGGTTAATATCGTTTATAATTAACTAAACTGAACTAAGGATGTACAATTTTTTAAACCACTATAGATTATATTAGCTTTTGGTAGCCAAGCCACCTTACACACAGGGAAGGCATTTCCTTAAACCCAAATATCCCACACTATTTTACAAGTCAAAAGTACCATCTACCTCCCCAAAATAAGCATACCTACAAAGAGTCGTGACTTCAAATAATCGAAAGAAAAGGGCACCCACGATCATTTCACCCTGTTGCGCGGCCCTGACCCCAAAAACAGAGAAATAACCCTAACAAACTATGATCTTTTCCTGAACTAAAACACTCAAGATCTTAATGATGAACTAGCTTGTCTGTATTACACCTACATAGCCAGTTGTCCCCGATTTTACCTTAAAATCCTTAAGAAATGAATTCAATAACACTGCAAACTAACCTCGTTGCGAGAATATGAAATTAACGTGAGTTTTTTCCGCGTTATTTAACAGGGATATCACTCGGAAAAGGCACATAAAATTTATCAGAAGTAAATAAATAGGAAACACTTAAAGTATTTTTCTTCAAGGCAATATATAAATAGACTTAAGGCTCTTTCAGACGATCCAACTTTTTGACTCAGCTCGATGGGTCAAAAGGTAGTATCAACTTGCCCAATTGCCCAACTTTTGAAGGGAAAAGTGAAGTAAATCCTTCCTTTTCACACGACTAAACCTTTACCGCCAAATGGAACTTTTTAAGCGCCACCTACCTTGGCACTTACGAAATAACCCGCGAAAAAGGCTTTTTTTGTAATTCATTTTGATTGGCTGGAGAAATGAAATTAAAAACTTGAATCAGCAAAAATTGGATCATTGATCCAATTTTTAATAGCCAACTTTTTTGGTGACTCAACTCATCCAGCGTCTATTCATACGATCCAACTACCTAATTCAACTCGAGTTGACCCATCAAGCTAAGTCAAAAAGTTGGATCGTCTGAAAGAGCCTTTAGACACACATATTTTGAAACTTCAGTCTATGGACCATAGTTTTGAAATTATTTCAGCAATTTCAAATTTCGACCTTGAATTTCTACATCGACGCCAAAACGAGGCTCACGATATGTTACAATAAGACAAGACATGAAGTCGTAGTTCAGAAATAGACTGGAAACGTTCGCTGACAAATAAAGTGCCTTTCGCTATAAACAGACTTACTATATTTTTTCGTAATCAGCCCAAATCAATCTTGAAGAAATGCATCTCGTTATTGAAAATAATTAAAATGGTTTCTAAGTACTTTACTTTAGTCAGGGATAGATTTAATTTTAGAAGTAGGAATGGAGAACGGCTAGTATTTACTCCAGTCAGACTCATAGCCCAGTATAGAGCCCCTCGAAAATTTTAAATTATCTTATTGGCTCACTTAAACTACGTTTTGCTGACGTTGCTGAGGGGGACGGCGAAAAATTCGTAATTCCTTTTTACCTCTGTCGCTATGACCCGCCTCTTCTTTCATACCCCCTCCTGTCTCGTGGAAGGGGGTCCGGGACTTTGACGCGCGCCCACATTACTCTGTTCTCCATTCCTACTCCTAGAATTGAATCTATCCCTGCTAAACAATGAATCGCGCTACTTAATGGTTCAATCTGTGCATCACTCGATAAAAGTCTTAGATTTTAAATTCATTTTCCAATCTCAACACCATATAATATTTCAATTTCACCTGTCCCTCTAACAGTGATTTCATGTATTAAGTCGCACCTACTGCAAAAGGATACTTAAAATATTCTATAAATGAACACATCTATTGCAAAAGGGTACTTGGCTAATTTTAAAACACTCTAGGAATAAATAGCTGATCTGAAATAGAATTTACAAAATATAAGTTTCAGGCTACTTCTGGTTTAATCTACTTTTGGCAATGATCTTTAGTGTGCCAGAGAGAAGAAATTCAGGAAATTCTTTTCCCGCGAGACAAAATTGAATGTATTAACGCGTTTTCCCTATCGAGTGTATTATTCAGGTCAGTATATATTGTTAATCATCGTGGTGAACTTAATTATTCAACACTTTAACGCTTCAAAATGTGACGAATTTCTAAGCGATAAAAAGAGCTAAATGGATTCTTGTTCCATCACTTAAAATAATTAAGAAAGCAGAAGGATCATGCAAATTTCAATACTAAGAATTTAAGATCTACACAAATTTCTACGGATCAGAAATAATCAGAAATCCAAAATACCTTGGTCTATATCTATTTCCATTTCTCGAAAAATCGAAAAGTTACTTCAAAAATGTAGACAAATTGTGGTCGTACTCAATTTAAATTAAAAAATTTTCACTAATAGTAAATCAGTTATTAATTTGAAATTAATCATTTCCCGTTGGTAATTTACCGACAATTAACTTACCACCATAAATAATTGAAACTTAAAATTTTAACGATATTAATTAACTAGCACCGTAAGTTTATGTTCCATAAGTAAGACATTTAATGGCAGTACAACGTATGCAAACGTCACACCCCTTTATCTCTTAGCTCAGTGTCATCCCTCTACTGGGCCATGTACAGTTGGGGCGATACACAGTCTACGCCCCTCTCTATCGCCACCGTAATGCTGAGAGCTAGTTCAAGAACGACGCGAGAATTGACTACACGCGGTTATGCAGTCTACCTTCCTATTTAGTCTGTATTAAGCCTTTGACAGCGCCTCACTAGGCGTCGTTTTACGAGAAGCTACGATGTTTCACCTACGTCACTTCATGACAAGTTTGGCTCTCAGTAACACGTGACAAACTTAAGGAACATATCTTATGAATTTGGCAATATTATTTGTCAATTACTTCAGTATCTTTTTGCGCTCTCAACCTCTTTGGAAAATGGTTGTTATCGACCAAACTGAAATATAATTTTTCCTAAACTTAAAATCTGAAGTGTTGCTCGGTAAATCACGAATAGGGCCGGCATTAATTATAGGACTTCAGTATCTCTAGTTCATTATTTTACTAAAACATTTATCTAGCTATATTCGTTGGTTATTTTAATTATAAATTGAAGCAAATTATACCATCACGTTCACAGAGAGATTAAAACATATATTCGTGAATGCATTAAACTAAAAAAAAAATCAATTAAGATCAAGCCTTCCTAACCTGAATTAAAAATAATCTGAGCATGCCTCAATTAATTATACTCCATAATTAGCTTTAGTCTTAATGAAGAATGCCAATATAGGTTGCTTTATCTATATTAAATTCAATTAAACGTTTTAACTATGTCAAACTTCTTCCGTTAAGTCAAAGTTCACTGGAGTACAGCATGTAATAGCGTAAATTTATAACCATCGTAGAACTATTTTCCCAGGATCTAAAAGTTGTTCAAAAAAGAAAAGCTATCCATTCACTAATCCAAAAGTGAAGTGATAGTTGTAGAAGTTGATGAAAATTTTGTTTCGAACGAAATAGAGTTATTGAAGGGCACTACGTGTTCTATTTTTACTAAACATTAATTTCAATTATTTTGACGAAACTAGCAGTTTTGATTGGTAACTGTAGTAGGTGTTTCACAAAGGGTGCTAGGACTGAAATTTGGGTGCTTGTTCCACGATAATTTTCCCTAGGATCACCAGTTCTGATTAGTTTTAGGGATGACCCCTTAAGTATAATAAGTAAGAAAATTAAAGAATATGCTAGTTTAACTAACGGGCCATCCATAAAGTCATCCAATCCTGAATTGGGCAAAATGTCCTGGAGCATTTTCCACTCAAAATCGTTCATACAACCTATAGAATTTTGATCCTAACACCATTTTAGGGATGACCCCTTAAGTTCAAGTGAGAAACGTGAAGACATTGCTAAATTAATTAAAGGGCCATTCGTAAAACAATCTAATCATGAACTCGGCAAAATGCCCTGGACCATTTTCGACTCAAAATCGTTCATACAACCAGAAGTGGTATGATACTAGAAGTATTGAGCTTACCAAATTCTTCACTCGGCATTAGTGAAAAGACTTGATAAAACACAAACGGTTGGCCCTCTAGTGGAGGTTTCAGAATTTTCCCTCCAAAACGTGAGACGCTCGCGGTGGTAGACGGCCGAACTAGATTCAAGGAGCCGGGTCCGTGTTCTGCGGCTTTGGGTTGAGGGGAAGGGGGTGGGAAATGTTTTTGGAACTCGACCAATTTTTCTCTCTCTAGTTTTAGCGCGTGGGAAGCGGCATAAAATCCTCAAATTTGTTCACTAGTGCCAGGATCTATTACCAATGCTAGAGCCCTTCACTTCTAGTCTCATACCACTTCTGATACAACCCATAGCACTTCGATCCTAACACCATTTTAGGGATGACCCCTTATGTTTAAGTAAGAAACTGAAAGACAATGCTAATTGAATTAAGGGGCCATCCGTAAAACAATCTAATCATGAACTCGACAAAATCTCATGGATCATTTTCGGCTCAAAACGCCCACAATACTTTGGTCCTAACACCCTATATATTTTCTTCTTCCACAAATAAGTCCTACTCTAAATTATCTACGACTATCCCTTAAACCGTAATTCCCGACCTGAAAATAGAAAATTTGTATGACACGGGCCAAAACCCATGGAACAGCTTATAAGAAGAGTGCCTCTTTTCTGAAGATACAATCAAACCTTTTTAACCCGGGCCAAAAAAATCCATCGATTGAAAAATTGGACGGGCTATATTTATTTCCGCCACTAAATCCGAGTAGCAAAAATAAAAAAATATTATCAAGATATCAAAGAGAAATATTGATAGCAAACTACTTGGAAAAAAAATAAATGCATGTACACCTGAGCTAAATAAAAATCCAAGATTAAAATGATATAGCCCCAAGGTAGATGACCCGAGGACCAAAACTCCAAGAGCACGATCGGATGAATATAACTGTGTATGGCTATTCATTCATTCCCATAAAAACTTTTTTTTCCAAACTATATACGAAATTAAAATAAGAATTTATGAAATTATAACCAGAATATAGAATTGAAGGCTATCGCAATTTATGAGAGTTTTGATTCTAAAATTATTCCTTTTTTTAAAAATTGTATTAAACTAATGACGAAATGTAACTTCCTCTCCATGGGAAAGTTCCCGACCCGAGCATAATATTCATGAACTGAGATGATTGTGTTGTCATCGTATGTGTGATAAGTTTCAGGTCGATAGGATAGGTGAAACTGACACTAACCATAGGTTCGTGACTGGTTACTGAGGGATTGTCATGAAGTGACGAAAATGAAACGTCATAGCTTCTCGGAACGCGACGCCCGTAGAGGCGCGGTCAAAGGCTTAGTACAGACTAAAATAAGAATATGGACTGCAAAAACCAGTGTGGTCAATTCTCTTGTCGTTCTCGAACTAGCTCTTAGTAACTAAATCTCTAGCATTACCAAGTATTTGTAATGTCCTACTTATGGAACATACCTTATATACTCATGCTCTTACTAATAAGTGACGTTACTCAATGAATCATATTTCTAAAGGAGCAGGTTAGTCCTACATGGCAAGAAATTGTTATATAAAAACGTCAATATTTCAAATCAATTTACAAGATCGTTCTTGCGTTCGATTTAAATGTTTGTCTCATTATAAGATTGACTTTTAGTTAAGGACATTTTTACTGGTCAGAAACAAAATTCGGGCTTGGACTGGACACGAAATTTTGATTTGAACCATGAGAAAACGGGTTGACGTTAGGTCAGATTTGAGGGAATACATAACAAAAACATCAACAACAAAAAAACCGCTATGCTTCACTTCAGCAAGTGTAGCACTTCAGTGCATCTGTTTAATTAAAATCTCAAAACGTATGCTTCGAAATTAAGAGATAACGTTTTACTTAATAAGTACAGTGATTACGCGTCATAGTTTTTCTTTAAAATTAACACTCCAACCAACAAAGTCCCTCCAACACCAGGACTTTTAAATATTTTCATTAGTTTCTCGGTATGAACATAGCACGAGGGGTCGGACGTTTAGGAAAAAGGGTACGGGATTTCGAAATCCAATTTGATTTCTTCGGATTTCGTTTGATTTCGTCGGATTTCATTTGATTTCGTCGGATTTCATTTGATTTCATCGGATTTCATTTGATTTCATCGGATTTCGTTTGATTTCATCGGATTTCGTTTGATTTCATCGGATTTCGTTTGATTTCATCGGATTTCGTTTGATTTCATCGGATTTCGTTTGATTTCATCGGATTTCGTTTGATTTCATCGGATTTCGTTTGATTTCATCGGATTTCGTTTGCTTTCGTCGGATTTCGTTTGATTTCGTCGGATTTCGTTTGATTTCGTCGGATTTCGTTTGATTTCGTCGGATTTTGTTTGATTTCGTCGGATTTCGTTTGATTTCGTCGGATTTCGTTTGATTTCGTCGGATTTCGTTTGATTTCGTTTGATTTCGTCGGATTTCGTCGGATTTCGTTTGATTTCGTCGGATTTCGTTTGATTTCGTCGGATTTTGTTTGATTTCAGAATTTGATAAAATCCAATGGATTTCATCGAATTTTGAGATTTTTCCCGTGATTCCGTCGGATTTTGCTATTTTTACCGTGGTTTCGATTGATTTTGCGATATTTCCCTTGATTTCGTTGGATTTTGAGGTTTTTCGCGTGATTTCCTCGTATTTTGAGATTTTCCCCCGTGATTTCGTCGGATTTTGTGATTTCTTTTGATTTTGGATTTCGTGAAATTTATAATGGATTTCACGATTTCTTTACTGATTTTGCTTCTGATTTCGTGACTTCTATGTTGATTTTGTGATTTTTTTTACTGATTTTATGATTTCTTTACTGTTTTTGTGATTTCGTTGCTGATTTCGGATTTTTTATTTGATTTCGAAATCAGCATTGATTTCGGATTTCTTAAAATGGATTTCACGGGTAGCGTACGGGATTTCATAAATGACTGACCCCTCGACATAGCATCATAGGTTTATTGCAAGTTAAAGTTTGCCCAACGAGAAAAATGCAATAATTTCATGTGACAATTCCTTACATTCAATATATAACCGAATATAAAGTCTTCATATACTTTTTTATTTTCATGTCTATTAAATAACATTATAGACTATTTCGGAAATTACATACAGAGAAACGAACACACTGGGGCGGAGACCGCCATTGAGGTATTTTCCCATCTCGCTAAGAAGCAACGACAAAGGAGCCCAGAGTTCACTACACATGGTAGCCCCCCCCCAGCGGTAATTCTTGACGAAAGGGATAATACCCCAATGATGTCCTCGTCCCTGTGTGTTGGTTTATCTGTATGTAATTTCCAAAATGGTCTATCGAATACAAGGGGCCGATTATAGCGCCTGTGAGCGATATCATAGTAACTTCAAGTTACCATGATTTTGACGTCTCTTTGTGTTATATCAATTTTGAGAAGAAGTATTCATCGACAGATTTAAAGCTCAATTTAAAAATATCATTGCAAACCTTCAATCTTTGAAAAATAGCATGCACTCTACAATTTAAAAAAAATTGATTTTTAATCAGTATCTGTAAATAATACATAATTAGGGGTTATTCATAAAGCTAAACAGTCGGGTCTAAATTAAACCGTTCTTTAAGGCTTAGTGGCTTAGTTAGGTCGTGAACGCAACCTATTGGAACTAACCCAAACAATTAAAACATCCTGGTGTTTCTGATATCATAAGTTTATAAACTATGTTCCATAAGTATGACACTACCTATACTTCATAATGCTAGAGACTTACTGTGAGCTATAGTTCGAGAACGACGCCAAAATTGGCAACACTCGGTTTTGCAGTCCATCACGATTCACGTATGTCACTTCAAAACAAACTCCCAGTAACCAGTGCCCAAGTTATGGAACATATCTTATGAACTTATGTTGATATCAACCATGAAGTTTAGTCAAATTCGGTTATGAACTGTGACTGTGAATAACAAATAAGCTTTCTCAATAAATAAGCACTTTCTCAATTGCAGCTAAGACCATAAAACACAGTTTAAATGGTCTTAGATTGCAGTTATAATGAAAACCTATAAGAACAGTAACATAACTTCCAAGTAAACATTGGTGTAGGAAAAGGAGTTACGTTGATTTTGTTTTATGGAGACCTCGTGGCCTAGAGCTTCCAGTCGGATTTCGTTAAAGTCCGGGAAGAAGCCTTCGAGCAAGGAAGGCCAAGGTTGTTCGTTTATTTCTCTTTTCGCCCCCAACCCTAAAGTGGTATAACATCGACATCGACCCTAAGGGATAAATATGATACAATTTCCCACTCCCTTCGATTTTTTTCCCAGCAAGTTTAGATTCATTTCGCATGTTCAATTGAGAACATTAAATAAAAAATGAATTTCAGATCTAAATTTTATTATTATTTTCACAAGCCTTTGAGATATAATGTCGCTGCGCAATTGAGGACACGTGGATGAAGCGACAAAGAAGTCGCCCTATATTAATAATAACGTTAAAATCGGATACCTTCTATAGGTAAAACAAAGTGTCATTTTCTAGGAAAGAAAATGGGTTTCTAGGAGCCTACATCATCAATATTTGGGTTGAATTTATGTAATTTTTTTGATTGATTTCTTTGACAGTTTCCGTAATCTAAGACAAAGCTAATAATAAACCAGCTTCCAATTTTTTATCTATACTGTCTAGCCAAGAACCAGTTCAATTCTTATAGTCGATATTAAACTGTTCACGTTTTTCACACTGTTATATTTAATTAATTACTTGTTATCTCTCAAATTATGCAATGTTAGGCAGGCAAATTAGCGTTCCATAGCACACCATAATTTTACCATGGTAATTTACCTGTCTAGCCAAGAACAAGAAGCGATTAGGGAGTATTCGCGCGCCATAGTCCCAGTCCCCCTTTCAAAATACAAGTGGGGGGGGGGGCGTTAAAAGAGGCCGGGCTATTTCGCCTCTCCTCAGTCGGAAAATACGTAATTTTCGTCATTCGCGTCGCGCTGACGTGAGTTTCCAAGAACCAATGAGATGCTGGTTGAAATTTCGCGGGGATTAACTCGGGACCTACGTTTGGACTGCAGATAAGGCTAGAAATGTGGCGAAATTATACCTTCTCCCTAGTAAACTAGATATCGCTTCTTGCCAAGAACCAATTCAATTCCTACAGTGGATATTAATCTGTTGACGTTATTAACACGTGCTATTCAATTAATTATATATTTTTATATCAGACTACCCAATGATAGAAAGGTGATTTTACAACTGTAACTTACTCTTTTATAGCACACTAATTTTGACTGTTAAATGGAAAACAATAGTCCAATATTTTGAAATCTTGGCAATGAGAAGTTTCAGGAATACCACTTAAATTGGATTACCATAAATTACAGATAAACAGCAATTTAATTCCTAGCAATAGCGTAGTTGGGAGACGCTGGTTTCAATAAAAAGCGCTGCACCTCACACTATACCTTGCCATTTTAATTGCAACTGCAAGGCACTTTGAACTTTACCTTTTTATGTAATACGAAAGTGTTAAGCCGCGTTTACACGAGACACTTCAGAACCGTTTTGGACAGGCCTAACCCTTTCTGAAAAGTAATATTTCCATTATCTCGTGAAAGATCCCTGTTTTTAACAGCGTAATATTCGTTTTTGTACTTTCCAAAACGATTTAACACGGTTTCAAATTGTCTCGTGTAAACGCGGCTTTAGTTTACTGAGATGATCTTAAGAGAAGAGATAAGCAATTTACTTCCGTTCAAGACAAACGCTTCAAAATATTTGATAAAAGAAATTTTTCTTAACATACAATTTCAAGAGTATATACCAAATTGTATTTGTAAAATTTAATTAATTAAGTCCCTTATTTCGCAATTTTTTTATATCAAACAGCGATCGATTTCTTTTACGCATTAAAACATACGCTTAAAAATACCAATAGAAATTTCATAGTATATGTGCCGAAATATGATTTAATGAGCTACAATTTGGTCAAACTTAATTACTCATAAAAAGAGATCATTTAAATATACTTGACTTCCTTAAAAATGCGTTTTAATTTTAATGGAGCAAAAGCGCCCTCTTATTAAAATTAACATTAAACTATGTCAAATTCTACCCCTTAAGATCTTCAATTAACTTTGACATCAATATTTCCAAATGAAATTAAAAATTGCCATTTGGACAAGGCCGGCATTAAAATCTCCAGTATAGCTACCGGTTTTCCTTACCCGATCTGGATAATAATGAGACAACAATACAGGTATAATTTTATCTACCTGCAGACACTTTGAGGGAAAAAAATTACAATATCAACTCTTTAATCTACGAAGGGAAGGTGACACGTAGATGTTAACTTCTTAATTCATGGTGTTTCAATTTTAAATTTTTTTGGCTTAATTAACCACTGATACTTCATGGAATTTATTAAAATTATAAGTTTATTTACTAAATAAAATTATTGTGGGATATTTTGGACAACGGTCCTCAGTAGCGTCGCTAGGGTTTGAAATTTGGGGGGGGGGGCTAAATCTGGGCAAACTAGTCATTATAAGAACTTAATAAAAAAAAATTGCATAATGGGTTCATTGGAAAATGTGTAGACCTTTAAAACTATCCGTAAATGTCAACGTGAAATTATTCGTATTTTAAAGATATACAACCTTTTATTGATAAAAACTACGGAACCTATTATGAAGGATTTTAGTCCACACTAATGGGACTCCCTTCGAAAGAACCTGAAACATTTTACTTGTCTCCATCTGTTCTTTTCTTCAAAATTGTACTGTTTGATATTGAAATTCATCTCTGCAGAGATGAAACTTAACGAATCTATCATTATAATTTTTTATATATTGCTACAGAATTTTAGGTTGCTAACCGCAATTTTTTTGGTAGGGTTTACGGATTATTTTGGGGGGCTAAGTTTGGAATTTGGGGGGCTATAGCCCCCCCCCAGAAAAGGCCTAGCGACGCCACTGACGGTCCTTCTTCAGCAAAGTTTAAATCTTAAAACAATTTTAATTTGTAAATAAACTTATTTTAATAAATTCCATGAAGAATCAGTCTTTGCCAATTGCGATTTTACAAATGAATTGAAATGTAAATACAAATACATGGAATAGAAATGGGGCTCAACATGGCTTAGTTAATGAACTTTTTCGCATGTTAATAAAAGCTAAAAACGTCATAGTTTCCAAACTGACATTGACTTGGTATGTCATATTTCACGGTAATTGCAGCTAATGCAATGCGTTCTAGCGCAAAAAAATTATAAAAATAATTAAAATAATTAAAGGATCTTTTCAACTTTCTATATAAGAACACTAAATATCACGTTTCTTTGTGCTCACATTAATTTTCGTTAAGCACTTCTTTCTAATTTTGAAACTTAATATACTGTCAGAGTTATGCCATGTAATGAGTGAGCATGGTCGTTCGTAAGGAAGAACACACTTTCACAGATATTGTACAATAGTGGTAAGCCCATGTCAAAGTTTCCCAACTCGAACAAAACGCATTCAACCATGAAAACGTTGGTCAACGCACACAAATACGTGACGTCAGATCTAGACTAAATTTTCCTTACGTTAGAGAATTTCTACCATTCTCACTTTACAAATAACGTTAACAGTTTCTTTACCTTCAGAGCACATACACTCAAACGTCATTTAACTTAATGGCCAAATTTAAACTTGAAACTAATTAACACTCTTCTAAATACGCAACTGAATTGGGGAGTATTTTAAAAGATTAATGGCTTTTCAACCTCCCTTGAAAACATGAATTTATATAATATCTAGAATATAATAATTTTGCCTAATTGCTCATGCAAGAGACGAACGAATTCATTCAATCCCCGCCTTACTCCGAATCTCATTACCTAAATTCCTAATATTAAAACAATCCGCCAATTATAATTACTAATACCTGGTAATAACCCTTTTTCCGTAGATAGCTTAAATATAGGGGTAAAATAAAGTAAAAAATAAAAGAATTAAAAAGATCGACCATGATCTTGAACTTGAGGCGATAACGGTACGCCGCTGCCGCTACCGGTAAAACCTATCTCCTATTGGAGGAGATTGAGTATACGACGTCACGAAATAGGTAAGTCTCTTCCGAAAGAAATTGGGGACCGAAAAAAAAATGAGTCCACCAACGTACTCAAGTCAAAAGACGTTTCCCCAAACATTGCCGGAGAACTGCACCTTACTTCCTTTAAATGATAGAACGCTATAGAAGATCTATTTAGATATTTCCTAAACTTCAAATCAACAAGTCGAGCTAACAACAACGATCCTGACTTACGATATTTAAACGTTTTCAATATTTAAGAAATTATCATAACAGTTGCTTAATTTTACTAAGTGTTATATCAGTGACCAAATCTAATAATTTCTCTCTCTCCAATTCATTTCTGGAACAATTGGATTACTGTTATTTTAACGGATTTTAGCGGAATATTGACATCAAAGGACTTTAAATTCAAGTTCAGTGAGGTAAGATATAATTTTCTCTTCAATAATTAATAAATTTATAAATTTATTTAGTTTAAAATTAACTTGCATATCAGCTTGGATGCTAATTATAAAGGAGCATTAATTATAATATTGTGTATTTTTAAATTAGCTTAGAATAAGTTTGGTTCATATTTCTTGAAACCGCTTTGATTAATGAAAGTTTAAGAAATTAGTCGTAAATGTGATAAATTTGTTCCATGGTTAATTACTTTATTAAAAACCTTATTTTTTTTAAAAAAAAACTGCTACCTCATGGATTAATTTGATATATCACCGAAATGACCGTGAAATTTTATATGAACTTCAAAATAAAGATTAAATCCATGAAGGAACAAATCTTTTTCTTGAAAAAGGTTTTAATTGAGAAACTAGCTTGGCTTAATTAAGAAACCAATTTTGACAGCATCCAAACTCTAACATATCATTATTTTTAACAACAAATAAAAATGAATTAAAATTATAAAAATTATTAAATATAGCTACAACAAGCTTTGCTGTCATTCAGTATTTTTTTTCTAATTTTATCTTGCCGCAAATATCTTTAAAAATAATTTCTTGAAGTATTAAAACTTCAATGGCGTGAAGTGTTAACCACAGATTATTTAGCGTTTAATCAGTACGTCGATCGATCGTCTTCTCCCACAAATTAAATGCTTTAATTAGTCAAATGTTTAAGATAAATTCATATTTTCCAAGTGAAAGACAATTTGAAACAAATTGTAGTAACTTGCAGTTTTCTATTTATTCAAATAATTGTTACTTCCCACCTTTGATTTTCCCAACTTAAAATTAATATTAATATTAATATCAATATCAATCACAAACGCATAGGCGTGTTATAACATCGCGAACCGCTATTAAGTACTAACACATCATTATGATTCATTATATATAAATTGAAATATTTGAAAAACTCAGTCGTGCTCATTTTGTGGAATAAAAGCATACAAGTATAATTGCAGTGCAAAAAGATTCATTGACCTCCCATTAACTAATTCACCGTTCAATTCATGTTTTCAATCGGATATTTGCTTAAGTCTTCGAGTAATCACTTGCACGAATTAAAACCCTCTTCACCTCGTGCATGCGTCTCCCCTTGAAACCTTCAAGCAAAACACGTCTCGACCTCCTAACGAGAGTAAATAGAAGAGCTCTTGACATTTTGGTTCTTCCATCAGAAATAGATGAGATAAAAGTTATCCAGCAAAAATTGGAAAGGTTTTTACCTTTATGCATTCATCTTTACTTAAAATATTAATATAAAATGAAGTATAAACAATTTTTCTTAAGGAAAATCCTGGGGACTTTTTTTTTGGGTTAAAATAAATATATCAAACCAGTTACATTTTAAGGTACTCACGCGATACTATTAGAAGAAAAAAAGATGGCAACTTCCTGCACCACGAATTATACTCATAATAAGTGTTAATTTTATGAAGTTTTAAAACTTCGGTATATGCAGCAACTTCTTTTTGTAGGTAACTAGCGCCATTTTTAGCACATGGATGGGTATAATGGATCTAGCCAAGATAAATAAATTTTTGTTTCCAATATTTCATTTTTAAAGGGTATATTTAGATTTTGAGCACCTTATAAAATTTGAAATTGATAATATAGGGTGAGTTTGTGTTTATCTAGTCTCCTTATCGATCGAAAATTGTTAAGGTTCTAAGAACACCATTGTTTTATTAAGTCTATTGTCGATTTGTGAAGAATTTACAGGCTGTTTCTGGCAAGCCTGGCACAAATTAAGGGGGATGTTCTTTGGGCGATTTAGAGTCGAAAATGTAACTTCCATGACATTTTTTCAAGTTACGATTGGAATGTTTTACGGATGACCCCTTAAATTTATTTAAGAAACTGAAAGACAATGATTGATAATTTAATTTAGGGGTCCGTCCCTAAAACACTCAAATCATAACACAAAAACAGTGATCGCAACGACAAAATGTCATCTAACATTTTCGACACGAAGCAGCCCATATAACATCCCTTTTAATTTGTGTCCGACATTTCAGAAAGAACCTCTATAACATAGCAAACACGTTCTGCGTAACATTTCATGTATCATATCGAATCTGAACATAAATTCAGGTGATCTAAGTCTATTTTTAGTCTATACCTCGCTCAATCCCACAATCCCACGATCCTAGCTAGCATTGAAACAACGCGACACGTTAACTTCGTGTTACTATACTTCTTTTCCATGAATTAAAAAGGTGAATCGAAGGGAAAATAATAAATTATCGCCTTAATCATCATAAAGTGTCAAAGAAGTTCACGATTTTCAAATAACACTGAAGTAAAGCGAGACTCAGAAGGCAAGCACGAGGAAGGCATTCATTCCTTCTATGTTTAAACATTATTTTGAAAGCTTCCGGGGGAACTTCCTGCTAAATTATTACAGAAAGTCGCACCCACAACCCAAATGCTCATCATTTTCAAGAGTGCTTAACGCTTATATTATAACACTTTGAGATTCAAAGGAATCTATAGCTATTTGAAATTCAGATTGGTTTTTTGGTCTGGTAACCCTGTCAATAATAACCTTCGTTGAGTCACCTCTGTAGACTGTGGTGTATATTTGCTAAATCTTTTCTAAACTGTATAAACACCTGACGGCATGCATATGTTGAGCATTCTTTGCCATATTAATTGATAGAGTTGATGTTTACCTAATTTGAGCGTGCAAGTTTCAGTACAATGTTCAGAACCAACCTAAATTTTAATTGTTAGACCTACTATTAGCTATTTGGTAAGCTGAAAGATTTTCAGTTAGTGCACAATAATATAAAGAGGAAACTTAATGTTAGTCAGAGAAAAGTTTAGGCAATTTTAAAGCCAAATTTTTAAACATAAGCGTATTTTAAACAATCATTTAAAAATATGAAATGGTTTAAAACGTTTCAAACCAAAACTTAAACAGTTTTTTTTAAAGGAGAATTTTGTAATGAAAATCTTCATGAGCTAGGTTAGTTTTATTTTCAACTGGTTTTGTAATAAGCCTTCCCATATTAAAATGTAACAGGATCATTTACTAAATGTTTTACTCAGCTATAGTTAAATCGTTAAGTAAATGTTCTAAAATAGTAGACTCAGCTCTAGTAAAACGTTAACGCCAAGACTTTGAGGTTACGCAAAAGAAAGGTCTATGGCCATGGATTAATTTAGTGGTAAATTATAATTTTGTCAAATAGTATATATTGAGAGATGAATCTGTCTTTGAATTTCTTGTGATCTATTGTTCTTGTAACACGTTCTAGAAAGTGGAAACCAAGAGAGATAATTATTTAACTACGTAATCAACCAACTACTGCAGTTTGTAGTTTCATTTAAAAGATCCATCGGAGATGAATTTTAAAAGTGGTATCGCTAACTCGTTACGGTTCATTGAATGTTTAAGCAGCAATCCTATACCATGATAGTTTCAAATTATAGCTGAAAGAGGAAATCACCCACAAGTACTTTTTGGCGATCGGAATATATATCGTCTGGAGGAACTCCCCCGTCATAATTTGCAATATAATAGTTACAGTGGAGGAAATACTTATGCAGCTAAGATTGCGGGCGGCATGGGATGAAGGCCGAAGAAGGCTAGTTCCGAAACCCTATTATTACCCGCATGACCGAGTAACTTCTTTCGAGTATTTTCAAGTTTGTATCACGAGATAATCAACGCACGTCGCGACGCACCCCCAACGAATATAATATCATCGCGTGCGTGTTCCGACGGAACTACATTCAAGTAACAGGGGTTGTATGCATATATCCCAGAATCATCTTAGAATCACTTGGTTTCTATACTATTCGAGCTTGTTTATAGATAATACAGATAAGAGTTTACTTGTTACAGATCATTGAGATTTCAAGGTTAATTAATACGCCGATATACAATACAAATTGTATCATAACACGGCATATCTCAATTTACGAAGTACGTGAATGAATTGGGTAGAAAGCCACGTTATGTACTTAGGTTTGATCATTAAATTTAGTTTTTGTACTATATCGGGGTTTTCGTTATTGATTGCATCGTAAGTTCGTAAGATGTGTTAAGTACTGGTTATTTAGAGCTTGTGATGAAGTGACGTTGGTCATGGATTCGAGGTAAAGCGACGCCTGGTGAGGCGCTGTCAAAATACAGACTGAATAGGAAGATGACTGCAAAACCGTTTGTAGTCAATTCTCGCGTTGATCTCCAATCAGTAAGTCTGTATCATAACTAAGCATGGGTAGTGCCATATTTTCGGAACATATCTTACAAACTTATGATAGCATTAAACCCTTTCGACTTTATCAGTGACAAAACTCTGAGTGAAGACCGATGTTTAAGGAAAAAAGGCTCTAGGCCAACTGAAAATCAGAAAATATGTCTATAGTACCGAATATAGGCTGCTAAGCTCTATCACGCTTCCGAGGTGCTCTATATAGTTAAATGACAGTCGTGAAAAGCTTTTGTTGCCGAACTTAGAATAAACAGAAAGCTCTGTTTGATTTACAGATAGAAATCATAGTAATAATCTCTCGATTGTCCTGTCCTATTGCCGTTTTAACTAGAAAATAAATTCGCTGTCCATTTAGAGGATTGCTATCCGAAGGTCGATACTAGAGGGTAAATCAGGTTTAAGTTCACATTTGAGATTAATACGCATGATTGAGTTCATTATACAGGGCGTTTATGAAAGGTCTGTCAGATTATCTATTAATTAAATCGGCATTATCTTTCAGATTTATGAGGTCACCCGTAAAATTTTAATTTGATAAAAGTGGCCCGGACGGCATAATGTAATTTGCCAAAAAATGAAATAGCCTTAATTTCTGAAAGAGTTTTCAGAAACACCCTGTTTAAAGCAAACGCTGTTTGCAAGGTTAAGATCTACCAAGATGGCGACGCAATTATGTTATCATAAAACAGTGGTATAATTTACCCACTAATTTTTTAAGTGTTCGAAGTAAATTCGATTTGCATTTAAAAACCAAGAAATCCGAAATTTTTTTTTTGAAATTGAACTATAATTAAACTATCGAAACTTCATGATTGCCGAAATTAGACCCCTTTAACTAAATAAATATTTAATAAAAAATCGTCGAAAATACTACCACAATTTAATAAATAAATAATTCATTATTTGACCCCAGCACTACAACCAAAACTTTCGAGTTACAAATTACAATAACCTCAAAAACCAACGTGACTTCAGCTAATGACGTTCAACCTTCCTTTCCTAACCCCAAGTCCCAACCTAAATCCAGAAAAAATGTGCAATGTACAATTATTATCTTTTTATGTTTCAAGAAAACATAAACCCCAATATTATAAAAAATGTTTAAAAATAAAACCTGATCTTAATTAAAATAAACACCATAATTAAAAGTGAACTGTGACAAACCTAATAATTGATACTTAAAAGATGGGTAAGCGAGACCATATGCAAATAAGTCAAATCCATTATCAGAGGCTCTAATGACCAAACTACGCGATGAAAAGATAATAATTGAAGTTGGGAAACCGGATAAAGAAATAAATATTAACGGGTAATAAAATTAAAACCAAGAAATTGCTTCAGGCTTAACTTCTTTTTCAAGGTCGGGACATCCCTAGCATTTTTCTTTTATTATTTTCTAAAGAAATTTATACATAAGGATATTGAATTCGGGGTAGGATAGGCATTAAGTTTTGTGCCCTACAAAAATCAGATAAATTGTATGTAATCGGAATGAAAAAGGGTTATTGAATAACATCCGTCTACAGATTTTTCGTGTCTAGCAGATTAAAGAGAATTGAACTGATGTTCAACATTTCTAAATGTACGAATTCCTTTAAGAGTTTTGGACTTCGGGTGGCTATTTATTATTCGAGGCCAGTAATTTCTAAATGGAACTATTTTCATCTAATATTTGTCAAGATTCCGGGTCCCCAGTGACGATGAATTATAATAATAAAATGTATCAATTAGTTTTCGAAATATATTCATCAAACAAACGTGCTAAGTTAATCAAAAATTATTATTTTGACTTAAAGCAGAAGTTATATTTAAATGTCGACTTTCTTAATAGTGAAAAATCACTAGATCTCAGTAGGTAAAATACTAACAGCGTGGAAGCTATTTGTTTCGTAATGGTGAAACATCTTGTATGATTTCACGAAAATTATTTTATACACATTTGTCTATTATAATAATACTGGCTACAGCTCTTACACATTTCTGAGATCAGTTTTAAGAAAGAAAGTTTCCTAGCGTGATCTAATTTTCCCAGAGCACATTGGAAATGTTTATTTCAACAGCTTTTAATTTAGCTTTTTATGGAAACTCAAGAAAGCCATTGACAATAAATTCCCCTCTTTAACACTTGTCGGCGTCGTATTCTTCAAAATGCACTTTGAGAAATAGCGGACTTAAGTGAGCTACTTCTACTTTCCGTCTTAAATCTTTAGAGCTATTAAAAAGATAATACTTTTTTTCCAAATGGTATACCGCCTATTTTTGACTGCTAAAAGATTCAAGTGAATGCGAGCAAAACACCTTTATGAAAGGTTTTCGCATAGAACGCTTGAATTATTAATTACATAACACGCGACGTTCTATGGTAACGATATGAGACATATCGAGCGACTGCCGTGGGAATTATCTAGGAGAACGATTATTTTGCTTTAATACTAAAAATTTATTTAGTAATGGATACTTTTAGTAATTCCTAACAAAATTTCGTCAATTTTTTCACTCGATATCCACCTCTACACACACCGTCTCGATTCACTTCTTATACTTTATTCATTGGAGTCAAATCTAGCTTTATTGAAAGTTTCCTTTAAAATTTCATTTGAAGGAAAATTTCTCGTAACATAACATTATACCTTAAATATGAAAGGAAAACTATTAAAAAAGTAAATGATCTCTTATTACAAAATAATTAGCATTTAACTAGTTTTAAAAGGGAGGACTATTGTGCCGCCATTGGCTTAGTGGCGTCTGCTAGCCCGAATCTCTTAGCACTACGGGATTGGTTGAACTCTCACATTCTGAGAGAGATGTAAGGGTAAGGTAGGGGTAAGAGGTTCGGTTTAGCAGACGCCATTAAACCAATAGTGACACAAGACAAGAGTCCTCGTTTTTAAGACTAATTGAATGCTAATTATTTTGTAATTAAAGATAATTTATTTTTCTAACATTTAATTCCTTTTATACTTAGAAAAAGGCCGTTCTTTTTAAAGTATAATGTTTTGTACCTGAAGCTTTCCTTTAAAAAGTCTTTAAGACGAACCTAAATAGATATGGCTTATGGCAAAGGTCTAGTTTATAAGCTAATGTGTCTTAATCTGTTTCCCTTTTTTCAGGTTATCGAGGAGTAATCAAGACACCTGAAGAAGCAAGACACTTCTAATCTGATCGATTTGATTTGGGTCTAATGAGCTAACGAGACTGGAATTATAAAACACCGTTAACTTAACGTATACGAGGGACAGCATGAAGATAGTACTACTGTTATGGGTCGGATGTTTAAATGTAAGAATTTTTGCTAAAGTAATTTAGGGTAGATTTATAGGTCGCTACAACCAAAAGTATACACGTGAAGGATATTTATGGATAGATTTATAAATTTGTATGTCATAATTAACATTAATTTTGTTAAGAAAATGACTAGACTAAGATCTTAAACCCATCCTCTTACACTTAGTGACCCTAGAGTTGATTAATAACACTAAAGTAGGACCTAATTCATGAGTGAAATTGTACTAACACCAAAGTAAAAACAAGTTCAGGGATCGTTGTGCTTGCATGCACTGAAGTAGTCCCAAGCTCTAGGATCATTCTACTTGCAATGAAGTACTGAAAAGTTCAGGCAAGCAGAAACGCAGTGCAGAACCAGGAGTTTTTGTGCTAGAATTGAAGTAGTTTCAATGTTATCTATTTGGTTTTATAAGGCAGAGCTAAAACGGAATAGCTGACACCACACCCTTGAGGTTCAGCGAAAACTTGTGTTTAACAGCTAAGTGATGACAAAAAGTGGCGAAACTATGTGCCACATACAAATATTTATGTCTTATATGTCATGGACTACCATCTCAGTATAAAATGTAAGGTTGAAAAATTTACTGTTCCACTATCATTGGTCTAGAATAATAGTACCGTCGAGGACATGGGGGTCATTGGTCTACAATAATAGTACCGTCGAGGACATGGGGGTCATTGGTCTACAATAATAGTACCGTCGAGGACATGGGGGTCATTGGTCTACAATAATAGTACCGTCGAGGACATGGGGGTCATTGGTCTACAATAATAGTACCGTCGAGGACATGGGGGTCATTGGTCTACAATAATAGTACCGTCGAGGACATGGGGGTCATTGGTCTACAATAATAGTACCGTCGAGGACATGGGGGTCATTGGTCTACAATAATAGTACCGTCGAGGACATGGGGGTCATTGGTCTACAATAATAGTACCGTCGAGGACATGGGGGTCATTGGTCTACAATAATAGTACCGTCGAGGACATGGGGGTCATTGGTCTACAATAATAGTACCGTCGAGGACATGGGGGTCATTGGTCTACAATAATAGTACCGTCGAGGACATGGGGGTCATTGGTCTAGAATAATAGTACCGTCGAGGACATGGGGGTCATTGGTCTAGAATAATAGTACCGTCGAGGACATGGGGGTCATTTGGTCTAGAATAATAGTACCGTCGAGGACATGGGGGTCATTGGTCTAGAATAATAGTACCGTCGAGGACATGGGGGTCATTGGTCTAGAATAATAGTACCGTCGAGGACATGGGGGTCATTGGTCTAGAATAATAGTACCGTCGAGGACATGGGGGTCATTGATCTAGAATAATAGTACCGTCGAGGACATGGGGGTCATTGGTCTAGAATAATAGTACCGTCGAGGACATGGGGGTCATTGGTCTAGAATAATAATACCGTCGAGGACATGGGGGTCATTGGTCTAGAATAACAGTACCGTCGAGGACATGGGGGTCATTGGTCTAGAATAACAGTACCGTCGAGGACATGGGGGTCATTGGTCTAGAATAATAGTACCGTCGAGGACATGGGGGTCATTGGTCTAGAATAACAGTACCGTCGAGGACATGGGGGTCATTGGTCTAGAATAACAGTACCGTCGAGGACATGGGGGTCATTGGTCTAGAATAACAGTACCGTCGAGGACATGGGGGTCATTGGTCTAGAATAACAGTACCGTCGAGGACATGGGGGTCATTGGTCTACAATAACAGTACCGTCGAGGACATGGGGGTCATTGGTCTACAATAACAGTACCGTCGAGGACATGGGGGTCATTGGTCTAGAATAACAGTACCGTCGAGGACATGGGGGTCATTGGTCTAGAATAACAGTACCGTCGAGGACATGGGGGTCATTGGTCTACAATAATAGTACCGTCGAGGACATGGGGGTCATTGGTCTACAATAATAGTACCGTCGAGGACATGGGGGTCATTGGTCTACAATAATAGTACCGTCGAGGACATGGGGGTCATTGGTCTACAATAATAGTACCGTCGAGGACATGGGGGTCATTGGTCTACAATAATAGTACCGTCGAGGACATGGGGGTCATTGGTCTACAATAATAGTACCGTCGAGGACATGGGGGTCATTGGTCTACAATAATAGTACCGTCGAGGACATGGGGGTCATTGGTCTACAATAATAGTACCGTCGAGGACATGGGGGTCATTGGTCTACAATAATAGTACCGTCGAGGACATGGGGGTCATTGGTCTACAATAATATTACCGTCGAGGACATGGGGGTCATTGGTCTACAATAATAGTACCGTCGAGGACATGGGGGTCATTGGTCTACAATAATAGTACCGTCGAGGACATGGGGGTCATTGGTCTACAATAATAGTACCGTCGAGGACATGGGGGTCATTGGTCTACAATAATAGTACCGTCGAGGACATGGGGGTCATTGGTCTAGAATAATAGTACCGTCGAGGACATGGGGGTCATTGGTCTAGAATAACAGTACCGTCGAGGACATGGGGGTCATTGGTCTAGAATAATAGTACCGTCGAGGACATGGGGGTCATTGGTCTAGAATAACAGTACCGTCGAGGACATGGGGGTCATTGGTCTAGAATAACAGTACCGTCGAGGACATGGGGGTCATTGGTCTAGAATAACAGTACCGTCGAGGACATGGGGGTCATTGGTCTAGAATAACAGTACCGTCGAGGACATGGGGGTCATTGGTCTACAATAACAGTACCGTCGAGGACATGGGGGTCATTGGTCTACAATAACAGTACCGTCGAGGACATGGGGGTCATTGGTCTAGAATAACAGTACCGTCGAGGACATGGGGGTCATTGGTCTAGAATAATAGTACCGTCGAGGACATGGGGGTCATTGGTCTACAATAATAGTACCGTCGAGGACATGGGGGTCATTGGTCTACAATAATAGTACCGTCGAGGACATGGGGGTCATTGGTCTACAATAATAGTACCGTCGAGGACATGGGGGTCATTGGTCTACAATAATAGTACCGTCGAGGACATGGGGGTCATTGGTCTACAATAATAATACCGTCGAGGACATGGGGGTCATTGGTCTAGAATAATAGTACCGTCGAGGACATGGGGGTCATTGGTCTAGAATAATAGTACCGTCGAGGACATGGGGGTCATTGGTCTAGAATAACAGTACCGTCGAGGACATGGGGGTCATTGGTCTAGAATAATAGTACCGTCGAGGACATGGGGGTCATTGGTCTAGAATAACAGTACCGTCGAGGACATGGGGGTCATTGGTCTAGAATAACAGTACCGTCGAGGACATGGGGGTCATTGGTCTAGAATAACAGTACCGTCGAGGACATGGGGGTCATTGGTCTAGAATAACAGTACCGTCGAGGACATGGGGGTCATTGGTCTACAATAACAGTACCGTCGAGGACATGGGGGTCATTGGTCTACAATAACAGTACCGTCGAGGACATGGGGGTCATTGGTCTACAATAACAGTACCGTCGAGGACATGGGGGTCATTGGTCTACAATAACAGTACCGTCGAGGACATGGGGGTCATTGGTCTAGAATAACAGTACCGTCGAGGACATGGGGGTCATTGGTCTAGAATAATAGTACCGTCGAGGACATGGGGGTCATTGGTCTACAATAATAGTACCGTCGAGGACATGGGGGTCATTGGTCTACAATAATAGTACCGTCGAGGACATGGGGGTCATTGGTCTACAATAATAGTACCGTCGAGGACATGGGGGTCATTGGTCTACAATAATAGTACCGTCGAGGACATGGGGGTCATTGGTCTACAATAATAGTACCGTCGAGGACATGGGGGTCATTGGTCTACAATAATAGTACCGTCGAGGACATGGGGGTCATTGGTCTACAATAATAGTACCGTCGAGGACATGGGGGTCATTGGTCTACAATAATAGTACCGTCGAGGACATGGGGGTCATTGGTCTACAATAATAGTACCGTCGAGGACATGGGGGTCATTGGTCTACAATAATATTACCGTCGAGGACATGGGGGTCATTGGTCTACAATAATAGTACCGTCGAGGACATGGGGGTCATTGGTCTACAATAATAGTACCGTCGAGGACATGGGGGTCATTGGTCTACAATAATAGTACCGTCGAGGACATGGGGGTCATTGGTCTACAATAATAGTACCGTCGAGGACATGGGGGTCATTGGTCTACAATAATAGTACCGTCGAGGACATGGGGGTCATTGGTCTAGAATAATAGTACCGTCGAGGACATGGGGGTCATTGGTCTAGAATAATAGTACCGTCGAGGACATGGGGGTCATTGGTCTACAATAATAGTACCGTCGAGGACATGGGGGTCATTGGTCTACAATAATAGTACCGTCGAGGACATGGGGGTCATTGGTCTACAATAATAGTACCGTCGAGGACATGGGGGTCATTGGTCTACAATAATAGTACCGTCGAGGACATGGGGGTCATTGGTCTACAATAATAGTACCGTCGAGGACATGGGGGTCATTGGTCTACAATAATAGTACCGTCGAGGACATGGGGGTCATTGGTCTACAATAATAGTACCGTCGAGGACATGGAGGTCATTGGTCTACAATAATAGTACCGTCGAGGACATGGGGGTCATTGGTCTACAATAATAGTACCGTCGAGGACATGGGGGTCATTGGTCTACAATAATAGTACCGTCGAGGACATGGGGGTCATTGGTCTACAATAATAGTACCGTCGAGGACATGGGGGTCATTGGTCTACAATAATAGTACCGTCGAGGACATGGGGGTCATTGGTCTACCATATTAGTACCGTCGAGGACATGGGGGTCATTGGTCTACAATAATAGAACCGTCGAGGACATGGGGGTCATTGGTCTACAATAATAGCAGTAGTTTCAGAGATCATATGTGATTATGTGTACATATAAATATCAGGAAGTATTAAAAAGGCGATAATGGGCTTACTAGCAACTGCAAGTACTTCTATATTCAACCCAACTTTACATTATATAAGACTTTCAAGTTCGCTTGAAATTTTAAAGTCTCAAATATAACCTCAATATATCAGACAAATTTACAAAGCGCCATATACGTAATGAAACCCAAAAATTAGAAATTGACTAAGCCCATGGACTCACCCTAGGTTCTGAAATTCACATCAGCTGACCAAAGACCAATTTACAACATCGCCCATATGGTGAATTCAATCCGGGAGATCAATTACTACTTGAACCGTGGTGCCAACGCGGTCGAAGCGGACGTCACTTTTTCCCATGAGGGCGATGCCTTAGAGACGTACCACGGATCCCCATGCGATTGCTTCCGTTTGTGTAACGAAAAGGAAACCATCGACAAGTACTTGAGATACGTCCGAGAAATCACCAGTCCAGGTACGGTCCACTCATTTCTAACATCTAGTTCAAAATTATTAAAAATTACAATCATACCACAACGGTAATTAATTTGGTCTTCACCTACATTAAATTCCAAAAAATTTGTAAAGGCCAAGGCTTAGTATAATACTGATTTGTAAGAATTTTACTGACAAAAATACAGCGTAAACTGAAGTAAATTTGAATAACTTCGAAAAGATTAACCCTAATTTAAGCAAAGTTAAAATCCACGCTTAATTTAAGAAAAAGCCATCCTGCTATAATACGAATCTTCTGACCTCGTAACGTTTCATTAAATGACAGCCGAGTAAAAGATTGAAGACGTGCTGTTCCGTTAACGGCTGTTACTCCCTTTTAATTTTATTAGACCTATATCGTTACACCCCTCGTTTTTTGCTTATTTTCGCCTAAAAAACAGTAAATGTCGGAAGTCGATGGCTGTTACTTCATCAGCGATCACTCCCCTCACATAACCGCAGTTTTTTAAATGCCTAAAAAACTTACACCGTCAATTAAAAAATAGAAGAAATTGAATTTTGAAATAAAAAATTAATTATACTTTTTAGTATGGACCGTTTTCAAACGTTGGGGGGAAAATACGGTGTGGTGTTTGACTACGTTTTTTTAAGACTTTTAACAGAAGTATATACTATTTCTCTTGAAGAGAAGTGTACCACAAAGCTGGGTAATTTTAACATGATTCTTCCGAAAATCACAACATTTAGTGCAAAGTTACTAAACCGAATCACGTACGCGATAAATAGTTCCCTTATCATTACTCTATTAGCCAAGGCGTGCGGGTGGATTTTTGCCCCACGTCAAGACTAGATTTGTGGGTTTATTACTCAGGATTTAGTACCAAACAGTTATTGAATTCACCCCACGGTGCGATGCCCTTCTGAAGTTTGACGAACAGGAGAGCAAACAAAAAGGGTGCGCCAGGGGAGAGTCATGTTAGATAACTAAAGTATTAAGAGGATACAGAGTGTCATCCTTCTTCAATTATCCATATCTAGTCTTAACACTATATGAAGCAGACGATACTGCGAGACCCTCTTTTGAACAGGGTCTATTTCTAAATAGAACGGGTCTTATGATTGGCAAAATAGGTCACTTAAAGGGTTCTACAAGTCGATTGACGGGAGTAAAGTCAGTAAACCGATTTATTTCCACTGGAGGATTTCCAGGGAACTAAAAGCAGTAATTACCAGGAGGGGGGTGTGCAAATTGGTCCGCAAGCGATCTGTGGAACCCTTTAAAAATTGTCCCGTACTATGTTAATAGACAAATTCGTTTATTACAAATAGAGAAACCAACGCACAGGGGCGAGCCATCATTGGGGTATCCTCCCAATCGCCAAAGAAGCAACGCCAGATGGAGCCCAAGTTCATTACACGTGGGAGGCTAACCAACTCGCACTGCCTCTGGCGAAGCTTCTTTACCAGAGGGATGATACCCCAATGGCGGCCTGGCTTCTGTTTATAATAAACGAATTTATCTATAGAGTTTATTAATTGAAAGATTCTCTGAGTAAATTATAAATGCTCATTATTAATCTTTCTTTTTGCAGCTAGTCCTAGATATCGGAAGGACATGGCCCTGTTGTTTTTGGACTTACAAGTATCAGACCTTCCAGGTCACAGTAAATTCAGAGCAGGAGACACTCTAGCTGAGAAACTAATAGATAACTTATGGCCACAAGGTATTTTACATTTGAATAACCGTAAAACTTTCCTGTAAAAACTTTCAAGCTTAAAGTATGAATCTAATTACAGGAAGTAATGCTTCTCAAGTGAACGTTATCCTATCCATTGGACACACCAGTGACTCACCCGTCGTTAAAGGCTTCAAAGACACGTTAGAGAAACGAAAGATGAAGCATTTGGAGAAAAGGATTGGTAAGAGTCATAATAAAGCAACGGACGGCTCCGTTGTTGCCCTTAAAGATGAATTTTCTACTACACAGGGGCTAAGCTTGGTAAAGGCTAGTTAAGCTAAAGGCAGGAACCAATCAGACCTAATACAATAGGTCTGATTGGTTCCTGCCTTTGGCAGGGTAAAATTCGTGTTCAAAAGATCAGCCAGAATTCTAGGGGTGATAATGGAGCCGCCTGTTGCTTTAATTTGTGGCATTTAAATTTACAAATTAATTAAAATGATTTTTATCTAGGATGGGATATTGGACTCGGAGACACAATCAGCGAAATCACGGGATTGTGGAGATCGCTTGGAGTAAGAGAAAGGTTATGGCAAGGGGACGGAGCATCTAGTTGCGTAAACCCGATTAGACAAACTGAAAGGCTGAAGAGGGCAATTGACAATAGAAACAATAACGATACTTTCACTAAAGTTTATCGATGGACTATCGACTTGACGTCGCAAATTAGAGATTCATTAAGGTTAGTTAATTTGCGACGAATGGAAAAACACTTTTTAAAAAAAAGTATTTTTTAAAAAATCGAGTTGTAAACTAATTCACTAATAATATCAATCACTCTTTTCAGGAGAGGAGTTGACGCCATTGTGACCAACCACCCTGAACGGGTTAATTTAGTTCTGGGTGAATCTGAATTCCAACCAACAGTTCGAGCAGCCACCATCCATGACAATCCGTTTGAAAGATCTCACGTCACGTTCCAACAAGAGAGCGGAAACGTGTTATTCAGAGGCGGTACCAACCCTTTGTACAATCTGATGAGTTCCTTTATGGAACTTTTCTACTCAATGAGTAGTTTCCTTGGCGATTCAGTCAGGTACTACTTCCGCTCGGAAGAATGGGCCAAGGCTGAACAAGAAGCAAGGTTGAGGTTTTTGAGGGAAAATGCCAGACGTCTCATGAATGCCATGAAAAGGGACCCGAAGAACAGAGATCCCAGACTCATCAATAGACAGCCAAGACCCATGAACATCGAAGCCAGAGATGCAAGACAAATGATGACCTTTGATCCAAGATTAATTAATTTTTATAGATTTCGTAATGTAAGGTTGCATTAATTGCAAATCGCAACCGGAAGAGCTATCTCTACGTCAAAAAGCATACCAACAGCTGGAGCTCGCCTTTAACTTTTCAATGTTCGTTATTCAAAAATTTGTGGCAAATTGCAACATTGTCCACAAAGTTGAGGATACAATATTAAATTTATGAATAGTTTCCCAGAAATTAAAAAGATAAATTATCATGGATAATGGATAAAATAATTAAGATCTCTAGCGACAGCTCAACCATTTAGCACATGAACTCTCAATTATAAAAAAAAGCAACACGACAACCGGGTGTCAATTTAAGACTTGGATTTGCATATATTTTTACAAATGCGGGTTATATGTGTTCCGAAGTGTTGCGACAAACGTGAACTTTATCTTAGGTTAAGATTACACGTACAACAGACTCAAATTATTGTGTATAAGTTATTTCCTTATTTATTGTTCGTCCCATTATTTTAATATTCATGTGTTGTTTATGGTATTAAAGATTTCATAGGTTTCAAATTTTTGTCTTGACATTCCACTTTCCGATGCCTAGTTTGAATTTCTATACTTTGAAGACATAAAACTTTGGTACTTTAAGAACAACACGAGCTAAAAGGTTCATATCCTTAACTATTCAGATTACTATATGTATAATCATAAGTTTATAAGATATGTTTCTTAAGTGTGACACTACATATACGTTGCAATACTAGAGACTTACTGAGAGCTAGTTCGAGAACTACGTGAGGATTGAGTACACTTGGTTTTGAAGTCCATCTTCCTATTTAGTCTGTACTAATCCTTTGACAACGCCTTACCAGGCGGCAGGCGTCGCACTACGAGAATGTATAACCCCTCTCCGTTTTAACCCCCCTGCTGTGCTAAGCTCTATGAGGAAGATCGTCGTTTGTCCCATGGTCCGACAAGCCCCTTTAAGCAATACTGTTAGTCAGATTTTATGAAAGTCAGTGCAAAGATCAAAGGTCTTTTGCGTTAAAGACGAAGGTAAGAATTTGCTTTATAGAAATATTTTTTACCTCTTTGTGGAATACTCTCGCACACACAGAATATATGTGGAAATGTCTCGTCGTCAAAGCACAACGCTATACCTACAAGGGAGATCATCATCAACCCCAAAAAATGAAAAAGCGTGTAAAGAAGACCCATGATCACAATGTTTTGGGCATTGATAGCAAAAGAAACTTTGTAGCCCCAAGCCTATAGTAACAGAAAAATTTTAGCCCTAGGCTCAATGAACACTCATTGGCCTGTTCATAGCCTGCCACCATGTGCCATGACTCATGGTTTTTGACAGCCAGTAGCGTTGCTAGGGTTTTGAAATTTGATGTGCCATGACTCATGGTTTTTGACAACCAGTAGCGTTGCTAGGGTTTTGAAATTTGAGGGGCTTAATCTGGGTTAACTATTTGAAAGTTGTTGTATGAAATTAATAACATAATTGGTTCATTGGAAGAAGTGTAGACCTTTATCACTATCCGAAAATTTGTGTCAACGTGAAATTATTCGTATTTTAAAAATATACAAACTTTTATTGATAAAAAGTACGGAACCGAGTTATTGACTATGAGACAATTGTGGATGAAAGAATTTCACTCGTCTTTAGTTTAGTTTTTAGTCCCCATTACTGTTTGATATTGAAGTTCATCTCTACAAAGATGAAACTTAACGAACTTATCATAATAATTTTTATACACTATATTGCTACAGAATTTTAGGATGCTACGAGCACTTTTTTGGTAGAGTTTACGGATTATTTTGAGGAGGCTAACTTTGAAATTTGGGGGGCTATAGCCCCCTGAAAAAAGCCTATTGACGCCACTGTTGACAGCAAATTCAGGTTATGGACGACAAAGCCTGGTCCAAGGCGTCCTATTTGGTCAAAGAATAAGCATACTCATTGCCTACATTTTGTTCTAGTATCTTATTTTAGGCACCTAACTCATAAAGCATCCACAGAAAACTGAAAACCAGTTATGTAAAGTAATCTGTCATAACCCCAAAAATGCAGTTTGGTAGTCAGAAAATACGAGAATGGCCCCGCACATTAAGTTTTCATTGAGCCAGTAAGCCACACAGATATTTGCCAAAAATTAACCGCTTGAAACACGTTTGTCTGATCTAAAGTATGACTAAGATCGCAATCTATAGTCACCTGTTGGAAAGGAGCTTAGAAAAACTTCGAATGCGACTTCCCCCAAACTGCCTGAACTCTTCAATTTCAAGGCTTTTCCACCAATCTTTCACCATTTGTTTCATACACGCTTTACAAGCCTCGCCAAAACGCCCACTCTTTAACTGCGACGCTAAATCAGTTATATACGTGTTTATTATTTCTACGAGATTTATCTTTGAGGTCAGAAACCACTTAGAACGTTACAGTGTTCTAAACAAACCCAAGGACAAGGGAAAAAAACTACAAGTGATATTATAAGATTTCAAATAGACAAGACAATGAGTTTAAATGAAGATCGAATGGCAAAGTCAATGACCCAGCGCTGCGGGGGCCCTACTTCCTGAGGCCACTCCTTAAGTAAGAGATTACAAACAAAATAACCAAGCTATAAAACCAGGATATGGAATTTAAAACCTCCAGGTGAAAGAAATGATCGAGTTCTCGCTATCCTTAAGTAGTTGCATAATCAATAGGTCTTTGCTCTTGAAAAGCAGTTTTATGACTAAATGTCTCTCTTCCTTAAAACGTTGATACACCGTTTTTCTCAGAAGGTATCTGGGAGCGATAAGAACTAGCTATAGCGTTTAAAACGAGACTTTCCATGGATTAAACCGACTACTTTTGTCTTATAATTCATTTGCGGAGGATTAGATCGGTGCGAACAGCTATGAAAGCGTTTAAGTGTGTTTTAGTAGTTGGACTGTTTCTATTTATAAAGGTACTAAATCGTTCGAAGTCGTATTGTGGTTGTCGTGATTGAAGTTTGATTTCACTTTTCAGTGTGAAGAAAATGCTTCAACACAAGCTGATATGATAAGAACAGATGAACCAAAGGTGAGAGCAAATTTTATTAAATTCAATCGGTATCTAGCCAGAATATCGTTTTAGTAGATTTGCGATTTACAAAACAGCATCGTTCTCAAAATGGCGGTTGTAAATAACAGTAGACCTTGAAATGAGCAAATGTTAGGTTGACAATCGCTGTTTTTGAGTCAAAGAAGAAGGAAAAACGCTGCTGTAAGAACCGCTGTCAATTATTTGCATTAAAGATTTTTCTCATAACGCATAAGGTTAAAGAATAGGTTCCATAACAGTGGTAGCCTATACATTGTAATGCTACAGTTTTACGGAAAGCTTGTTTGAGAAAGTGGTGAAAATTCACTGTACGCGGTTTTGAGTGCCACTTCCTTTTTTAGTCGGTACTAAGATTTTGTACACCCTCCCCTGGCGTAATTTTACGAGAATCTGTGATGATTCATCTACACCACTAAACGAATACATCTCAGTAATGAGTAACCAGTGTCAGACTTGTGGAACATATCTTATAAATTTAAAAGAACGCAAATTGAATCATAAAACGATGTTGTTGGTCATCGAGTTAAACTTGTTTACGTGCCATGGAGTACTTGATTTCATGAATATTCAAAAATCATTGATGTTGAGTTTAAGAATCACTTTAAGGTCAGTTAATGTTGCGTTTAAGAATCACTAAGGATAATTCACGTTGCAATTAAGAATCACTAAGGATAATTGATGTTGCGCTTAAGAATCACTAAGGATAATTGAAGTTGCAATTAAGAATCAATAATAATGACAACGCCTATATAATCAATTTTCTATACTCTAATAATCTTTATTAAAATGCCCATTTATAGGAATTGTAGAATTTTGATCCAATATAATAATTATAACTTAAAACCGCAGTGAAATGTAAACGAATATTTTTTCTAATTACAGAATATGGCAACGGAAGTGCCTACAACGACGTTCATCAGCTTAGGAGCAATTGATACTAGTACTACAGAGACTTCACCAACATTGTCTGATGTAACATCAAGAGAAGATAAAATAACAACGCAGCAAATGATGGAAACAACTGAAGTTCCAACCACAATTATGCATGGCGATGATTACCCAACAACTGTAAATGTGGGTACAAAGGTTTCAAACATGATGACAAGAGAAGACACATCCCCCTCTTCAATGGAATTAACAACACCGCAATCTCAAAGCCATTCAACGAACCAATCGGACTTTTCAGCAAAACTGACAACTGAAACTAGCCTTTCAAAAGCTACAACCCAACTATCAAATGAAACCAACGAAGTAGATGTTACAACCCAACTAACAAATGAAACCAACGAATTAGACGTTACAACCCAATTAATTAACGAAACCCACGAATTAGATGTTACAACCCAAGTAATTAACGAAACCAACGAACTAGATGTTACAACCGAAATAACTAACGAAAAGAACCATTTGGACGTTACAACCCAATTAATTAGCGAAACAACTGAACTAACAAATCAAACCAACGAATCAGATATTACAACCCAACAACCTGCTTCGACCCAAACTACTACGTTTGATGCAGACGATAATACAACTCAACCAATCACTACCACACCACTTATTACCGAGGTTGTACAAGAAACTACCCAAACCTCAACTGATGTTGTACAAGAAACTACCCAAACGTCAACTGAGGTTGTACAAGAAACTACCCAAATCTCAACTGATGTTGATAAAAGGCGACCTCTGTACATCGTGGGTCACATGACCAATTCCTTGGAAGAAGTAAAGTATATGTTGGATAGGGGAGCTAATGCGTTGGAGTTTGATTTGAACTTTGACTCATCTGGAACGCCAACACACGTATTTCACGGCTATTTGTGTGATTTGGGAAGGATATGCGATCGCTACGAAAAATTCGACTTATATATGGAAGCTCTGGCTAACATGACAACGCCTTGTAAGTAAGTAATAACCCATTTCGACTTAAAGTTTTAGCGGAGTAAAAATACTTTGCAGTGTCTTAAAAACTTAAAACAAAAATGCACTTAAATTTGAAACTGCAACGTCACTCTTAAGTCGAAATGGGCGGTATACTCAAAGAAAATTAGTGGGCGTCCACTGCCAATTTTCTTTAATTCCATAAAGTGAGGTTATAAGGAACTATTCTTGTTGTTAGCAAATATACGATACAGAAAACGTTTAGTCCTGCTCTATATTGATCTAAAACTGCACAATTTGGACACGAGGCATATGGAATATGCTGGAGAAAACTTGGCAGTCAAGATAGTGCATCATTTAGGATGGCGCAAAAGTAATTTTTATCTTTTAAGAAATGAATTAATAAACACACGTTGCTAATTGTCATATCTGTTATGTTTAGACGTTAAGCCAAAAGAAAAATCAGTTGTCAATGTGTTGTTTTCAATCGAATACCCCAGTTTCCATCCAGTGTTCTTCGGGCTTAAAAGGGAGTTGAGAAGACTGCTTAGTGATGATTTATACTACAAGCACATTGGTAAATAGGCACCGTTATAAATATGCAGATTAAAATTAAGTAGAAACAAAACTGATGCTTTGATTCACAAGTTCGGCAAGATGTGGGTTATTAATATAAATGTCACCATCAACAGGTTGGTCTTTTGACGGAGATGGCTTTTCAGAATCAACAGCGGCTTCTGTATGGAAAGCCGTTGGAATCGACCGCAACATTTGGCGAGGTTACGGGGCCCCAAACATGTTCGCCTTTCTAGTGGGAGATGGAATTCTGGACGACGCTATTTGCAACCGTGAACAGACTAACGTCCCGTCTAAAGTTGTGCGCTGGACCATTGATAATCCCATAGATATTCGCACCCTATTAAGGTAAACAAGGCAAACACTTCTGTGTTGAATTTGGATGTATGTGTGGGAAAATACGTATGTAATTAGTCGTATAGAAGTTGTATATCCCTCATTTATTCAGACTAGAGCATAAACGCGTCTTATTTTGAAATTTTAATTAACAGAAATGTCTGTAGCTAAATGCTTAGCGTTAACAAAGATTCTAATGACTATAAGACGGTTCATTTTCTGATTGTCTTTCTTCTCACTTACTGGGTTTAAACTCCTCGTATTCCTTGAGCTCTTAACAATTTTTAAAACCTACTGATAGTGGATGACACATCATCACTGATTGATATAACCAAGGCCCATCCTTGACCGCATTACCTAGAGACGTTGTACATAAGAAATAGTCACACATTATGAAATATATTTCTTATGCGCCGTCATCTTGCAAAATGGCGGCTCAAAATGTTAAAACCTTTATTATGGAAAAACTTCCGCGTTTCAATCGATTTCACCACTGATTTCCTATAACCTATTGAAGCGCCTTATGGCTTTTGGGGTTCGAATTGTCGACATCTTTTTAAATACAAAATAATATCCCGATAAAACTATTTGCTTTTGATAACTGCATTGTGAATGAGGGATCAACTATTCATAATCATTCGGTTTTTGCAGAAAATCCGTGGACGTCATCGTAACTAATTTCCCACAAGTGACAAGATTTATCTTGAAAGAAGTGGAATTTTCGTCCAAATACAGAGTGGCCACCATTGAGGATAGTCCATGGGAGAAATACATTGACCCCAATGACGTCTCTAAGCTATGCAAGAAAGGATCTATTTTCAAACTTTTTGACGAGTTATTCGATCTGTAAATTGTAAATGTTTGACCAGGTGTCTTTATTTATTTATTTATTTATTTCTAAAACACTCCATTTTGATGAATTACGAATCAAAATACTTTACTATATAATTTATTCCTAAAACGTGTATAGTATTTAAAATAAATCTCATTTTATAAGAATAACAACCGGCTATAATTAGGTTGAAACGAAAAGTGGAATAATAATTCTTTTGTTAAAATGTGAAGTGTTATTTTACATTCACACTGCATGAATGTGAGTTTGGAACAGCTGAAACGATAGCGATTTTTTAGCCACATCGTACATAAGATCTATGGTTATACAGTATGTCAATGAGAGGGTACCATAAGTTCATAAGATATGTCCATAAGTTTGTCACTGGTTACTGAACGCTTGTCATGTAGTGACGTAGGCGAAACCTCATAGATTCCCTTAAAGCGATGCCTGGTGAGGCGGTGTCAAAGGCTTAGTACAGACTAAATAGGAAGATGGACTGCATAACAACCGAGTGTAGTCAATTCTCACGTCGTTCTCTAACTAGCTCTCAGTAAGCCTCTAGCATTAATAAGTATAGGTACTGTCACACTTATGGAACACATCTTATAAACTTATGAGTGTAATAAAATGACCCACGATGTATTTGCTGAAGATCAGATAGCTGTTTGGAAAATGCAACTTGGTAAGATCAACTTACGAAATCTCGAAAATTTATAAGAAACGAACGGACAGTTTTCTTTAAGAATTTTGACATTCACTCATTAGTCTAACTCTATTATGGCCATAACATTAAGTTCATATGATATGTTCCATAAATTTGTCGGTCGCCGATTACCGAGAGCTTGTCATGAAGTGACGTAGGTTAAACGATATAGATTCTCGTAAAGGCTTAGTACAGACTAAATAGGAAGATGGACAGCAAAATCCGCGTGTAGTCAATTCTCGCGTCGTTCTCGAACTAGCTCTCAGTTTCTATCATTACGAAGTATAGGTCGTGTCATACTTATGTCATCTTATAAACTTATGTCATAATGTTAATTTTCACCAGTCAATTGAAGTAAATCAATAATTAGGGCTAGGCTACAATATATTCAGTTTGCCTCATCTCCTTGGATAGGAACCGATGCGAGTAAGGACCGGTAGGCGACTTTGTTGACAGCTTCATAATTACTAATTTCCACCAAATCTCGGTGAAACCAATATTTATTGAAGTAAAAATATATTCTCCAAACGAAAACCCTTTTTCAAGAAAATACCTTTCACTCAAAGTAAATTAACACGAAGGCAAAATGGTTTTGACCAAAAGTAAATAAACAATATCTTTTATCGCTATCCCTGACCCAGTTCATCTTGTTTACATGTTTTTCTACTTTGACCGCGGGCTTTGATTATTTATCTGAGGTCAAAATCTAGTTTACAAACATGCACTATAGACCTACTAAACAATCTTTTAACAAATATATCACAAAGAATCAAGCCTTCTCGAGAAACGCATGGAAGCATTAGTGCGTTTAGATTAATACAAAGCAATTGTGACGTTACGAATGACGCGAAAAGACCGGAAAAGAAATCAAAATTGTAGCGCGTAAACCCTACAAGGTCTTTATGTATATATTATTATACAGGGGCGTACTTTAGGACCGGTTGTTTGAACGAATCGTTTCGTCAGTCTGCAGGAAGCGAGACCCAGAAGAAAGTTACTAATGCTTTAATTTAAACGAGACTAAGGTCTCTATGTATTAACCATCCAGTTTTTCGCCTCCACTAGCCCTGCACGACCAGAGTTCGGTTCTTTATATGCCCCGCGATACACGCGTTTTCTCTCCCCTTAGAGATTAAGTGAATTTGTAATTTTTAAAGACATGATACTAGCTTACGACCAAGGTCAACCGCTTTTTCGTCATACCATTTGAAAGGATTAAGTGGAAATACAAATTTATCCAAAGTGTAGATGAGAAATTTGTTTTTCGTATTAACAATAACGTGTAAGTCATTTAGCAGGGTGAAAACCCACTTTCCAAGAACACAAACTGGATTATATTTAAACTAAGTTAACTTCAAGAATTTGGGAACAAGTCTAACATCAAATTGCTCGTGTGAGAGTGTTATGGTAAGTCGGTACTTTTTTATTCTAATTTAATAGTACGTTAGGCCATCTTATGCATGAGTATTTTAGTTTTTTATATTCACCTTAAGTCTAATTTTAAAATTATAATTAACTATTCTTGCTTTAACATATTATGATGTGGTATTTGCGTTTCCTTTTTAATTATCTTTGATTTTTCGCTTTTATGGCATAAAAATATGGTATTTAAACAGGCGTTGGTAAGCGGTACCCTGATATATATGTAGGACAGACTCCAAGAATAAAATTTTTTTAAGTTATAAATATTATATAAAAAAAAAGTTATAAATCCAAGATAAAACAATTAATTTTAAATTTTGCGTGCATTTTAATTAAATATTATGAAAATTAAATATCAGCAAAATCCACTGCTTTTCTATTAAATGTTGCGCAAATTTAAATGGTTATCTTTGAGAGTTGATACCAATAAACGTAGATAATTCACTTATCATTAATAAATATAGATAAGACAAGATAGTAATAGTTTTTATCATTAAAACTATTAGAGGCTATCTTTTATTTTGACTTCATTTTCTCACTTTTTACTAAAAGTATTTATAAATCACTTGTACTTAGCAATTTACTTTAAAACTATACAAACATAGATAATTGACTTATCATGAATAATTCTGAATGAATTTGAAGATAAGATAGTAAAAAGTAAGAAAATGAAGTCAAAATAAGAGATAACCTCTAATAATTTTAATGATAAAAAATGTATTACTAAAAGTGCCTGTAAATCTCTTTTAGTTTGAAATTTACCATTAACTGTATAAACATAGATAATTGACTTATCTTGAATTAGTCTGGATAAATTTAAAGATATGATAGTAAAATGTGAGCAAATGAAGTCAAAATGAAAGATAACCTCAAATAGTTTTAATGACAATCTATCTATAAACATTTTACAGTTTGAAATTTATAAATATTCCATAGTCAAATAATTCTTGGTGTACTTTAAACTGTATAAAAAAATGCAATATATATAAATATAACAAAAGTATACACTATAATTTTGTTAATTCAAACTGCAACCTTTAGCGAAAAACCCAAGCAGCAGGGTTAAAAAAAATATAGGGTTAAGGGATTTAAATATGAAAGTCTATGATATGAAGAAGAGAACTAATTTCATACTTAATTGTTCGTTAAATTAAATTCATTCAATTACTTCAAATCTCGTATTTTTATCTCTCTATATAACAATACTCGAGAAAGATGAAAATTTAGTACATAATTTTATCTGGTGGAAAAAGATAAAATTACACGCTTGTTTATTCTAATTTAACCTAACCCAAAACCGGAAGCGCATATATGAAATGAGATACTTAACATATTTAAATTTGCCCATCCAGCTTAGATTACACAGGGTGTTTTTGAAATATCTGTAAGAAATTATGGGGGGTGATATTTGGGCGATTTCGAGTCGATAATGTTGTAGACATTTTACCATCTGGGTCAACGTTTTCAAGTTAAGATTTGAGTGTTTTACGGATGACCCCTTAATTAAGAAACTAAAATAAAATACCAATTAAATCATAACATGAAAACGGTGGCCCTTGGGAAAAACAAACATTTTCGATGCTAAATCGCATAGACCTTAATGTTAAATCAGGGATAGATGTAATTTTAGAAGCAGGAATGGAGAACAGAGTAATCTGGGCGCGCGTCAAAGTCCCGGACCCCTTTCCACTGGACGGGGGGGGGGAAGTACGAAAGAAGAGGCGAGTCATAGCGACAGAGGTGAAAAGGAATTAAGTATTTTTCGCCGTCCCCGTCAGCAACGTCATCAAAACCTAGTTTAAGTGAGCCAATAAGATAATTTAAAATTTTCGTTACGTGTTGGGGGGAGGGGCTCTATACTGGGCTATGAGTCGGACTGAAGTAAATACTAACCGTTCTCCATTCCTGCTTCTAAAATTACATCTATCCCTGGTTAAATAATGTGGGAAACGAATTTTCTAGTACTATTAGAACTTAATTATTCAACATAAACTTCTTGGAAAAAGTAATCAAGCTGATGCAAATTTCAGATAATAATCTTTTGGACTTAGATATTTAAATACTGAACAGAAACATTTTAAAAACTAATAACTTTAGAAATTAGTGATGATTTGGGATTACGGAATAGCTTATTTAAAAGGTGTCATTTAAAACTGTGGGACAAAAACACACGTGCCAGCATTGCCCTGGTTTTGGTGTTAACGTAACTGTCACCTCAATCCGTTAAACACGTGTTAATAACTGTTAAACACGATTCAAAATGTGGTAATCAGGTGATTCACCCTAAATTTTAGTACTTATTCTCTCTTTAACAGTCAAACTTCTTATTATTCAATCGAAAACCTCATACCGGGAAGCAAATATAATGAATAATATTTTATCGCTTATCTCATTTCTGGGAGAAAACCAGAGACACCGAAAATTCTTTGAAATTCAAATACTGTCATTAAAGAAACAACCCCTACTACTATCTAGTTGAGTACGTTTCTGAGTAAGACCACGTAATAGATTTTCCCTTTGAAGAAAAAAAACCCTTTCTTAATGACACGACTTAATTAAAGAGCTTGTTTCATCAGCTAAAGGTTTTAAGAAAAGGACCGAAAGCAGCGCAAGATTTTAGTTTTCAAACATTAGGGTAAGATTCTAACTACTATAATATATATTTCAAAAGTTTATAAGATTGTTCCAAAACCATGACACTACCTATACTTCGTCATGGTAGAGACTTTATTATGAGAGCTAGTTCGAGAACGACAAGCGAGAATTGACTACACTTGGTTAGTTTTGCAGTTCATCTCTCTATTTACTCTGTACTAAGCCTTAACGAGAATCTATGACTTTTATCATACGTCACTTCATTACAATCTCCAGTTTGTAACCAGTGACAAACTTATGGAGCACCTCTTATGAACTTACAGAATTACTCTTTGACCTTAGGTCGTGTGCATGAAAATTTGTGATGCGGCTTTACAAGAACACAAACTAAATCGTTCGTTCAATTAAGCTTTTGACCGCGCCTCAATCAATCTGTGAAGTTTCACCTACGTCACTTCATGACAAGCTCTTAGTAACCAGTGACAAACTTAATGAACTATCTTACGAACTAATGATTTTTGCTATAGTTTGTTTTAATTATTTGTCTGCACCTCTTTAGACGTCCACTCGATTTGACCCAAGGTAAAAACAAAAAGATGCTTATCATTTATCCTTCACCCAACCTGGGGTCAGAGGGCAATTCAAGCCTGGAATTTTTAGCCACATCTTAAGATGTGTAATTGCTATGTGGCTATTAGTTTGACCTGGCTTGAAGTAGTAGTAGTAGTAGCACCAAATATTTCGTTCTCCTCTCAAGGAAGGATGAAAGGGAAAGGCTTGAGAATGAGATATTTTTCGTTGATTCTTTCATTTTTTTAAGGGAGAGGATTATGGCAGTAAGGTAATTGTTGAATAAAATTGTAGTAGTAAGGTTAAGCATCGTCAGTTGATTTTTTCGTATTACAGTTCTTCCTATGTAGGTGAGGCAGAACGAAATATACTGTTTATAATTATAATTCCCAAAACCACCACGATAGATGTAATTTTAACACATAGTGATATCGAGCGTTTATGTCATTTATAAACACAGAATGTTTATTCGACGTGTCATTTATATGAGCTTGGTTCGACTGGAATTTCCTTAAAAGTTCAAGTTTTCCGCCGGGAAGTTCTCGATAGTCGACATTCACGGTAAAAATGACGAAAAAAGAATTATTTTCCTCAAAGTAATATCGGTGAACGCGTTAACTTTGTGTTGTTATATTTTTGAAGGTAAACTCGAGGTAACGTAAAGAATATTTTGGTGCTTTCTTTAAACTATTTACTTAACTTCCTCTGGGATTCAAAGATTTAAGGAAGTGTAGTTCTTAAACTTTTTTTATAATACCGGTTGGCATCATAACCAAAAATAGTTTTTAAGAAAATAAAAATTCGCTTTTTTTTTTCTCTCTTGATTTGCAGGCTAAAATGACGTAACTCAAACTTTAACGATACAGCGATTTTCAATTATTAACACTAGATAACTCTATATACCGGGTGTTTCTGATAAATCTGGCATAAATTAAGGGGGATGTTCTTCGAGCGATTTTGAGTTGAAAATGCAATTTCTATGACATTTTGCCGCCCAGGCCACTGTTTTCGAGTTATGATTTGAGTGATTTAGGGATGACCCCTTAATTAAATTAATATTGTATTTCAGTTTCTTAATTAAATTTAAGGGGTCATACGTAAAATACTCCAATCTTAAGTTGAAAACAGTGGCCTGGACGACAAAATGTCATAGAACATTTTCCACTCAAAATTGATCATAGGACATCCCCTTAGCTTATCAGAAATACCCTGTATTTACCACGCGATCGGATTAAAAATAACTACAATATAGTTAAATTGCTTAGCGAAGTTTCTTTTTTCAATACACGGTCATTGTTATGTGGCATTATGTTTCGCGGATATCTGTCCTACATTCCCAAAATTACCAGTTTTAAAATATGGTAACAGGCTCCAAAATCTAAATTTATCAAAAACTCTTAAGTTACTGTTTACTTAATAAAAACATTATTGAAAAGGAATATAATTAGATTTAAATAAAATATTTTCATTAACTTAAAAGAAAAGTTTCATTTTAAAAAAAATGAAGCTGCATGAAATTATCGAGTCCTTTTTTCAATTATGTAATTTTGCGCAAGGTAGAAAATGCATTAATAGTCAAATATTTAAAAGTAAAATTAATTTATAGTGCCAATTTGTTTTGTTCAAGTTTGAGGTAACATTTAGTAATTAGGATTATTCTCATGAAAATAGAAATGGATTACATTGTCGAAAGTTTTAATCCAGTATTTTTAGTGGTAGACCGAACCAGGGCAAAGAAATGCGAATTTAGATTTCCTAGTAAGTTAGTTACTGTTTTGTTGTAATTTATTGTAAGTAACAGTTGAACTTCCAAAGGCTCAGAGTGCCAAGTATACTATATTAACCGACTAAAATTACGGGTACGCAATAAACCTGTAATTTACGTAACATCTGTGCTTTAGGACAGGTTGCGGTGCCTATAAATTCCATCAGCAATACATACAGCTAATTGGAATCATTGTGTAGCCATTTTTTCAAAGTATCTAAGCGTATCTTGTAGGAAGAGCTAGACTAATCATTTTATGTGACGAATTTTAGTTCGCGAATAGTTTTAGCTTGCCCTAGAAGGCTGAAAATGAGCAGGAACGTTATTCATGAATAGTAGGCGCGTACTAAGAAAGATTTTCCAATCCGCCGCCATCTTAACAAATGGCGCTCAGAAATGTGAAAATTCTTCTCTATGCAACTAAGTCCGCGCGTTTCAAACGATTTCACAAATATTTAATACACTGGTTTCCTTTAACCTATAGACGAGCTGAATGGTCTTTTGGGTTCGATTTGTTAATTGCCATATTTTTAAATGGCAGCCTGAAATTAAAAACCCTTCTTAATGGAATAATGAAAAGTAATAAAAAATGTCCCGACGGGCTGACGGGCAACGCCGAGTGCCTTCACTCCTAGGGTGCTACAAAAAATATTAGTCATCAGTAAAATCAGTGAGCACAAAAATAGTATTGGATTTGTGCTCCCTGGTAAAATCTACCCATTCTTTATACCATTTTGATGTTAGTTCTTATAACACGCTAGTAACGCCGCGGGTAACACCTAGTGGAATATATGGGTGCTAGTAACGCCGCGGGTAACACCTAGTGGAATATATGGGTGCTAGTAACGCCGCGGGTAACACCTAGTGGAATATATGGGTACACAATGATTCCCAATACCTGTATTTATTCCTGCTTCCATTCATACCCAACTATGAATAAGATTGACGCAATTTATAAATGTAACTGTTACGTATTGTACCTAAAAAATATATTAAGTAACAAAAATGTGGAGTTGCAACATATTAGCTCATATTATGTTCGAGATAAGGATTTAAAAGTCCCTTGGTACAGTTTCGCCTTCACCGTGAAATTTTGAATAAAAACATTTGGTATCTATTTTTGAGTCGTCGATTATGCGAACGAGCGCGCGAAATTATTTCCTGCTGCTGGCGAAGAATTTTATTTCCCTCCCGATATGGCACCCAACGTTAAGTCCTTTAAGTTCCCTTTACATCCGAAGGCGGATATCTGCCATTTGTTAATCTCGATCTATCAACCCGGAGCATTTTATTTTGAAGGATATGCTTTTTATAGATTCCTTTTGACATTATTAATGAAAAGCAGCCGGTTTCGATCTCGGTTTATAGTGAAAGTAATTGTTCAAAACGAAAGAAAGAAAATTATTTTTGTTGCTTATCTATTAAGTATAAAGTAGATGAAACGAATGTTATGGAATGTTCTAAACGTGTGACCAAGTTTGGCATATTTATATATTATTTAAAAGTTTTAAAATTGTGACAACGCACGGATATATAAATTGTATATAGATCACTAAACACTGGCTTACTTTCGATTTTGTTTCAATCGAAATGTTCAAATTTTGATTTTGCGAGTTTAGCTCAAAGATGCAATAAATTGAAAATTTTATTTTGATTTTTCGATTGAAAGAACGCATAAATAATTAATATGTCAATTTGAACTCTGTTTATATCTACAATATTAAAGAGGTTACGAGCAATTAAGTTTCTGTGATGGCGCGTAATGGACACTACACCTTAGACTTTCCCGCAAAGCACTGGGAGCACCCCTATTGGACTAATCTGTCAGGTGGTACTAGGCGTCCAATAGAGAGGGGTACTTCCCAATGCTTCGCGGGAAAGCGTGAAGTGTTCATTACGGAAATGTAATTTCTTGTATCTTCTTTGTAATTTAAAATCAATAGGCGTTGAATGTTCAATTTAAACTTGCGAGGGTTTGCTTAATTAATGGTTGATTCTATCAGGGATAGATCTAATTTTAGAAGCAGGAATGGAGAACGGTTAGAATTTATTTCAGTCCGACTCATAGCCCAGTATAGAGCCCCTCACTCCAACACGTAACGAAAATTTTCAATTATCTTATTGGTTCACTTAAACTACGTTCTGATGACGTTGCTGACGGGGACGACGAAAAATACGTGATTCCTTTTTACCTCGTCACTATCTTCTTTCATACCCCTCCGTCCCGTGGAAGGGGGTCCGGGACTTTGACGCGCGCCCAGATTACTCTGTTCTTCATTCCTACTTCTAAAATTAAATCTTTTCCTGATTCTATGAAAAACTATTATCTTATCGATTTGAAGGGACCCAAAAGATTTTTTTTTTTTTTTTAATAAAATTCCCGCTTTTCAATTTTCGTGATTGTATTCCTTTTAAATAGTCTGCTTCGCTGCTTTTAGGAACCTCCGAGACTCTACCTGAACGCTTGAAACGAAATACTTTCCTTCCAACTTTCTCATAATTAAGAGAAAACAATTTCTATCAACATTTCCGTTTCATTTACTTCTATTATTAAAACAGGTCGTGCGAGAATATTTAGTAGGAAGAGAATTTAAAGAAAGCTTTGGGGATTTGAGAAGGAAATGATCATATCATTAGTTTCATTTCTCTCCGTTTTTTAAACATTATGCAGAATACAGAACGGAAGACGAGGAGGCACCCGCACTGAATGATGGCTGCCAGATACCATAGTACCGAGAAAAATATTCTAGTCATTGTAACTTTTCATCTTATATTATTATTTCAAGTAAGTTGTATTTAATATTTATCAACCATTTAAATTTTAATTTGGTCACGCCTTTCGGAAGTGTTTATGGGTAAATGATAACAATAGTTCCATGACCTATGTCTTCCATTGTATGGTAATTTACAATCGCGTAATTGGCTGTTTACACTCATTATTACGATGTTACTAATATTAGAAGTAAAATTTAATATTACATTTAAAATATACCATAGAAAAGGGACCATTTTCTAATCAGACGCGAGCAAAATGAAGTTCTTCTGTGGCTTTTCCAATGTTATTGCGCACTTTAATGCTGTACAATATTAAATAATTATTTTATTTTCGTTGATAATTATTAAACAACGTATATTTTAAATATGGCAAAGAACATCGCGATTTCTTGTTGGATACTACTTAACGAATTGTGAATATTTTTCTGGATTAAGGATTTAAAAAAATTCTTAACCGTGTTGAAAGGTCAGAGGTTCTTAAAACGGCGTGTCATATTTCTTTGTACCAAAACAGTGGTTTCTCGTATCAGCGATAGCCAATAAAATTCTTCTTATAGGTACAACACCCATTTTCATAACTGGGATGACTGCAATTAAAAACTTAAACTAACCTCATCTAGACAAACGTTATCTGACCTGTCCTAATACCACTGGGATTCAATTAAGACTCATATTCCCTAAAGGCTTTGACTCTACACCTTATACCATAAATTCATAAGATATCTTCCATGAGTATGACACTACATATACTTCATAATGCTAGAGAGCTACTGATAGCTGGTCCGAGTACGACGCAAGAATTGACTACACTCGGTTTTTGCAGTCCATCTTCCTATTTAGTCTGTAGTAAGCCTTTGGCAGTGCCTCAACAGGCGTCGCTTTACGAGAATCTATGACGTTTCAACTACGTCACTTCATGACAAGATCTCAGTAACCAGTTACAAACTTATAGATCATATCTTATGTACTTATGCTAATACTTAAAAACAACGCAATTTTGAATATCAGCTTATTTCATAATCGTCAATTTAAAAATTTACTTTCATAATAACGCTGCTTTATATAAGAGGTCAAACCGCTTTTTTATGTAAACGCTAATGTACCTTCATTTAGAGTACGTGTAGTTAAATATTATAATGTCTCGGGGATAAGTCGAAATTGTTATTCTACGTTTTGAAAGGGGGCCATGAGGTAAAGGATTTATGTTGTTTTACATGACTCACAATCTCTGGTAGATAGTAAACACTTACATTTAATATCCCAGGGCTATGCTATTAATTGTTTCGCTCCCAATAAACCTCCAATTTGAAATGAAATTAACTATTAAATAATAGTATCATGTCACATTGCATTTTCAGGTAACAGGTAGTCAGCGAGATGAACGCCGTCCATTGTACAACATAGCGCACATGGTCAACTCCATATCGGAAGTTGGATATTATTTAGACAAGGGTGCCAACGCAGTCGAATCAGACATAACATTCCTACCAAGTGGCGAGGCTAAATGGGTCTTTCACGGGGCACCCTGCGATTGCTTTAGAATGTGCCAAAAAAGGGAGGACTTTGCGAGGTACCTGAATTACATCAGGGTCATAACTACGCCAGGTAAGTCTAACAACACATAGTTGAAGATCTCTTGTAGATTTCGCGATTGTTTACCACCAGATTAAACAAACTCAATTAATTGAATATAGACATTAGTGGCATTATAAAAGTTTATTTGTATAGGACTAGGGAAGTTACTTATAAATGGTTAGCTAATGATTCATAACGTTATGGTGTTATTAAGAGATACAGGGGGATTTTATAGGTCTGTTTGGATCAAAATGATTAGAAAGTGTCATCATTTAGGCTCCCAAACCTTTGCCCCTAAAACAAAGAAATAGTCACACAAGTGAAGTAATTAGTATTAATTTGCTATAGTGTAGGCACACTTCTACCCATTTAATAGTAGACTTCTGCTGGATAAAGGTTCTGCACCATTCTTAGTTTGAAGACTTAAGGCTCTATCAGACGATCCAACTTTTTGACTCAGCTCGATGGGTCAAAAGATTGTATCAACTTGCCTAACTTTTGAAGAGAAAAGTGAAGTAAATCCTTCCTTTTCACACGACTAAACTTTTACCGCCAAATGGAACTTTTTAAGCGCCACCCACCTTGGCACTTGCGAAATAACCCGCGAAAAAGGCTTTTTTTTGTAATTCATTTTGATTGGCTGGGAAATGAAATTAAAAAGTTGAGTCAGCAAAAATTGGATCTCAACTCATCCAGCGTCTATTCACACGATCCAACTACTTGATTCAACTCAAGTTGACCCATCAAGCTGAGTCAAAAAGTTGGATCGTCTATTTTTTTATTTATGCCCAATGTTTGGGAACCTATACCTCCAAAACTAAATGTTGTAGACCCCTTGTTCTTTGACACTTTCCACTCAGTTTGACCAGGGATAGATAGACTTTTTTAAGACGGAATTCCCAACGGTTAATATTTACTTCAGTCCGACTCATAGACGAGTACATAGCCCCTTCCTTCAACACGTAACCAAAAAATTAAATTTTCTTATTGGCTCACTAAAACTACGTATTGGTGACGTTGCTGACAAGGAGGGCCAATAATACGTAATTCCTGTTTACATCTGTCGCTATGACTACGACCCCTCTTGCGTTGTACCAGAGCCCACTCGATCCGCGCTCCCGGACGCTGCGCTGCTCGCGCTATATAGCGCGAGCAGCTTACGTCGTGATGCGCGTGATCGAGTGGGCTATGGTTGTACAGAAAAGCATCTTTACAGGGGTTCAAAATGAAGCTGTCTAAAAGCAAGGGTACGGAAATTATTCGGGAATTGTTTTTAATAGCAATTAAGAGGTAGGGAATTTATTGCCGGTGTTTTGGATTTGGAGTACATCTGTAAGGGTGAAAAGTGTTCGCTAATTCTTTCTAAAGCCAATCATGTCTACTATCCTCATAATTTTGTAAGCGAATTTGATGAAGTTAACCAAGGCTTAGTGAATGGCCAGGAGTTTTGTGAGCTTAGTGTTTGGTTAAAACCTGTTCGTGTTGTAATATCTATGAAGGCTTTTAAAGCATCACTACAACTTCATCAAAGAGAAATAAATCGTATTTCAAAATGTGTTTTGGTTTCAAGCCCTATGTCTTGTGTTACTTCCATTTTTAAACAATGTTCTTTCAAAAATTACAATCGGAGCCCAATCCATTCCAACTTGGCAGACGACGTTTATTTGACCCGGATATACATACAACGCCATAATGAAAATAAGACCCGCCTCTTCTTTCATACCCCCCGTCACGGGTAAGGGGGTCGTGGACTAGGACGCGCACCCGAATAACCCTGTTACCCATTCCGTCTTAAAAAAGTCTATCTATCCCTGGTTTGACCCTATGAACACATTCTTTAATTTATGGCTGACTTATCAGGGCTAAGTTAGCTTAAGCTTTATGTAAAGTGTTTACTCATCGATACAGTTTCCCTATGTCGAATCAAATAGAATCCACACTAACCTACTAGCGGTCTGTTGAAATGTTTTAATCCCATATACCCTGATTTAACACTAATTATATACACAAATTTCTCGATATAGGAAATCCGAAATTCAGAAAAGAGTTGGTCCTACTCTTCCTGGACTTAAAAGTATCCAATTTACCTGCCAGTGCTAAGTACAAAGCTGGGGAGAGTTTAGGCGAGAAGCTCCACAAACATCTATGGAATGATGGTAAGAATAATAAGATATGACATATAGTCTATGATCGCTGACATTTCAATGTAATTTCAGGGCAGAACGTAGGTAACATCTACGTTCTACTTTCTATCGGACACACGGCCGACTCCGATGTGGTGAGAGGGGTACGACGCAAACTAGTCGGCAAATACTCGGCCGAAGTATTGGACAAGTACGTGGGATGGGACGTGGGTTTGAACGACAGAGTCAAAGACATAGACGGTCTTTGGGAGCGACTTGGGGTCGCACGCAATGTTTGGTTAGGTGACGGGATCACCAACTGCGTTAGTTTCTTCAGTAATAACAATCGTTTGAAGGAAGCAATACAAGAAAGAGAGAGAAACCCCAGATTTAACAAAGTTTACAGATGGACAGTAGATTTCACATTCTCTATAAAGTACACTTTAAGGTAGGTGCTTGAATCTAGATTTGAAATTTTCGTGCTTTTTGCAGTTCTACTCTGTATAAATCAAGTCCAGGAATATGAAACTTTAAAGGAAAAGATCCCGGTTATACACATTATGCCTTTAAAGAACGTCCTTTTTCTAAATATAAAAAGGAAAAATAATGGCAAAAAAATTAATTGATCCTTATTACAAAATAACTAGCATTTAATTGGTCTTAAAAACGAGGACTAGTGCCTCGCCATTTTGGAGGCGTCTGCTAACTGGAACCCCTTACCGCTACGGGACTTGTTGAATCAATCCCGTGTGGGTTCTGGCTAGCAAAAGACTCTAAATATGGCGAGGCAGTAACCTGTGTTTTTAAGACCAAATAAATAGTAATTACTTTTAAATAAGAGATCATCTATTTTTTTAATATTTTCCCTTCTATTTTTAGAAAAAAAAAACCGTTCTTTTAAGGTATGTTGCCTGAACCTTTCCTTTAATACCACGTATAATGATCGGATTCAATCTGTGACCAATAGACTATTACAATAATTTGGATAAGCAAAGATCACAGGTATGCGGTTGCCTTCTTCTTGCCAAGAAGAACCGCTAGATACAGTACGAGTTGCGTGTTGTGAACTCGGGATCCGTCCGTCTGGTGTTGCTCCTTGGCACTAGGGAAATAACCTAAGAGAGCGGCATCTCTCCTGTGTGTTGGTTTCTCTGCATGTAATTCATGGAATGCTCTATAAAGCAGAGTTTGAGAGTTTTTCACTCATGTCGCGGAATGTTAACTTCATTTCTTTTCTCTTTGAAACGGGACAACTACACTTATTATCGCTAAGCCCGATTTATCTCAGTAGCGGGGATAAAATTTGCCAATTTCAAATCGTTTTTTAATCAAACTAACCCATTGCTACTTTCTAATTTTTGTACAGATTGGGAATAGATGGCATTATCACAAATCATCCGGAACGAGTTCTGAGCATCTCAAAGGAATCGGAATTCGTCGACAAGTACAGGTTGGCTACGAAAGAAGACAACCCGTGGGAGACATTGGACAATAACGTCAAATCTAAAAGAAAAAATGCACCAAGTCTAGATTTATTCGCCTCAACAGTCAGTGAGGCTGCTAAGTCATTCTGGCAGTTTGTAAAAGACGGAACGAGGCTCTAAAAGTAGACTAGTCTAAAATATGGCAAACCAGAAGTTCATTTGACGAAATTCTTATCTTCCTTCGAAAAAAATAACTCCCAGAAAAGAAAATCAAATGGCTCTCTTGTTGTCAGCCGTAGACCCTTTTCAAAATAGAGTCTGGTGTTTGTCCACCTTGTGTTCTTAAGCCTGAACATCCAGTATGCGCAATCAAAGACTAAAGATGTGGTCTTATATAGAAGGACTTTGGTGTAGGTATAACTTTGAAGTACATGGTCCTAGTATCTAACGCCTATACATACACCCATGGTCTATACATACAAGTACGCGAGTGGGAACCTGTTCGGGCCAGGGAAACGATATAGGGGAGATCTCATTGATCCACTACGTTAGTTTAGAAGAGAGAACGCGTCACGCCATCGTTGTTGAAAAGGTCAGGGCATTCTGATAAACAAACAGGTGTATAAAGTAGACTCTTTCGCGAGGTAAATTGAGCAGCCCATCGTAGAGACTTGTGATCCGAGAAAATGGATCCATTTTGCCCCTCATCAATACTCCACAGAATTGTTCGTATTGCGCGCGAGAAGCCATAATTTTGGATACTTCAGATCTTAATGAATGTGACACACCTATGATCCCTAGAAGAAGACGAGGGAATGACTCATGAGGGAGGAAACTTCCCAAGATAGGAATGTCGCGTAATGAACTTCTGGGTTTTCTTGCATTGCTGCACGCACCCTTAGAATCGCCCAAAAATGTGCGACAGAAACGGTTTTCAAATTAAAATCGATGTAGTTTTATAATTTTCGAGTCAGTATATAGTTAATAGTTCATGTTTTATCCTACAATTCAATAATAAATTTGTTTTTAATATTACATGTCTTTCGTTCATCTTATTTAACATAATTTTGCTTTGTAGAAAAGCCGAGACTTACACAGCAGCTACCTTACAGCAAACCTTTCACCAGTATTCGAAAGAATTTTTTAGAAAAATCCATTGTTTGGCTTGGTTTTCTACGAAATTCGCAACCGAAAACAAACAAGGCGTAAAGCAAAACGCTCGAAGACTGCAGAATTAGTAAAGTTCATCCTCCCCCTTCCCAAAAAAGAGTTCTTAATGATGGCTTCTAGCTTAAAAAGATGTGCCCTAACCCTTGCTTTAACCGAATCTAGATTTACTCCGTGGAGTTATGTAATAGCCAACAGTCATTTCTTAAAATTATGTGGCACTCAAATGATATTTATTATGTAAGGGAGCCACTGTATAGCTTTTGGACGTAAAAAAAACGCAAACAGAAGACATGCCAGCCCAAGTCGAACGTTTGTTTGTCATTAACTTAATAATACCATTATTTTATAAACATTGGCCCATTTCTCTAGCTGTCCTATTCCCAAGGCACGGCTGTTGGCAGGCGGTCTTATTGATTTCAATTAATTTTAATGAACTTCTACATTCACATCGTTATATTTATCATCCAGATAATGGCAATGCAATTTACGGGGAACACGGTTAAAATTGGGCGAGAGTCAAGCGGACTTCTCAGTTGTTCGTATTTTATCGAATGCGTTTGCATGAAAGCTACTTACACTCTTACAGCACGAAATATATATATAAAGTACGAAACCTTCGCAAGAATTAATTGATTTTTGGTGTTAGTCTTTGTAATTCTTAATGAATCTTTGACTATTGGTTTAGATTTCGATTCCATTTACAAGGGGTAAGTGAAATTAACTTTTATTGTTAGTGTTACAAAAATAACTGTATCGCTAAACAGTTCTATCTCGCGCTTATTATTTGGTCTCGGGACAGTTTGATCTCGCGTGTATTATTCCGTCTCGGGACAGTTTGATCTCGCGTGTATTATTCCGTCTCGGGACAGTTTGATCTTGCGCCTATTATTTGGTCTCGGGACAGTTTGATCTCGCGTTTATTGTTCCGTCTCGGGACAGTTTTATCTCGCGCCTATTATTTGGTCTCTGGACAGTTTGATCTCGCGCCTATAATTTGGTCTCTGGACAGTTTGATCTCGCGCTTATTATTCGGTCTCGGGACAGTTTGATCTCGCGCTTATTATTTGGTCCCAGGACAGTTTATAGGCTTGTTTAACTAATTTTCCAACCAACTTAGGCCCGAACTACCTGTAAACTGGTTTGCAGGCTCTAATCTTTTGAAGGTTACTGCTTTCTGCTAGTTGTTAAAGGACCAATGGTGTGAGAGTCCCTTTTTTCGGTTCCGAGTATCAACAAAATTCAATATCGAGTATCAAAAATTCTTTCGCGTATCGAGTATTTCTATTTGTTCAAATTAGGTTTTTTTGATTATTTATCGAGTCCCAATTATTTGTTTCTCGAATATCATTCCAGTGTTTTTTTGGAAAATAACGAAGATGTTCTAATATCTAATAAGTTTAAAAGATCATTAGCTGCAGTGAAAAATTATAGATCAAACAGGTTATTTTCAAAATGAGCGCTCATGAGCACATCGTTTGCTAAAGCTAGCCTATTTGTTTAGCATTTAAGAAGTTAAAAAGCTTTCTATTTAGCCAAGAGCTGTTTTGAATTTGGACTACAAAATGATTGTGAGTGACTCATAATTTTTAAGCGATATGACACAACTGCTAGCCTCAAATCATAATAATGACTGTTCTGGACATTTCAATATCGGTTTTATGGAGGTATTTTAAATATTGTGGATAAAATTTATTTTGAAAGAGTAACGTATTTTCACGTAACTTGGCTAACGCAGACTCCATTTCTGAAAGTAAACAAAACAAGTGACGATAATTTCGTCATCCGAGGTTATGAATTTGAAATTTTGAAATCACTTTCGACATATTTTAACTTCACGTAAGTGGCCACGAAATAAAACCCGCCAGCTTTTTTCTAAGGTTCTTTGAAGTTGTGAAATGTATTCACCGTCGTGTTTTCAAACATTCAGTTACAGTGTGACAAAAATATCCAACTATGATTTTGGAACTTTGTTAGCGAATAAAACATGGACTGGACTTGTCGGTCTTTTGGTTAGAAAAGTAAGAGTTAGCCCTACTTTACAGTAGAGCGGTTTACACATAAATAATAAAACCACGAGTGTTAAACTTAAAGGCCGACTTCCAGCGAAAAGGGTTCTAGCGAACTCAAAACCGAGCATTGAGACTAACAATGAAGCGACCGTGCCGATTTTCGAAGCCCCGCTGGGTCAGAAGTTGGAAGGGTTCTCGCTAACTGAAAGCAGTGCAATGTGGTCCTAACTGAAGATGAACAAAAGAAATCCTATTAAATTTATTTCCTCTCGAATTTTTGCTTTCCCCCGAAGGAAATTCTCTATTGTGTATCTTCAGTTCGCTAGAACCACATTGCAAGGCTTTCAGTTAGCTAAAACCCTTCCAGCTTCTGACCCAGCGGGGCTTCGAAAATCGGAACGGTCGCTCCATTGTTAGTCTCGATGCTCAGTTTTCAGTTCGCTAGAACTTTTCTCGATGGAAGTCGGCCTTTAATGTTCACTTAACAAACTGTGTCAATTTCAAAAACGTTTTCTTTTTTTCAATAACATTTTCATGGTTTCTTCAAATAGCAAATTATGCTAAAAACACAATTTTAAAATGAGACAATTAACCTAAATTATTCTTCTGTTGAATTAAAATTTCCGTTTTACTAGGTGTGGTTATGTAACCAGATCTAGCTTGCGATGGTGTTGCGTGTGTGTGTGTTTGTGGTCCCGGGTAGAAAGCGATAAAGACATGATCCACTACCACCGCGGAGCTCTTAATATGAAAGAATTGCGAAAGGAAGTAAATTAGCGCTATGGTAGTTTACAGCAGATTTCCTTACTTCGGATGGACGTAAAACAAATTTGTCGGGGCGCTTATTAAGCAAAGATCCTCTTGCGGCTCTTGTTGGTATTGGGAAAGAAAGCACATTGGCAGAGTAAACGAATTCAGCCGGTTAAATTTCGGCAACCATCAAGTTGTATTAAAGCCGATTTGTTGAAAGTGTGTAAATTCGAATTATTTTTTCTATATTCCGGTTTTGGAGGTTAGTGCCGGGGGACAGGGAACACTGGAACAGTAGCTAGAATGAGATATTATTTTTCAGGCAGAAAGGGTGGATTGCAGTTTTTTAGCCACATCGATATACGATAGGCTCTTAATTTGACCCGAGCCGTAACAGGAAGTTGTGGCCGGGGTTTAAACTTTCTTTATCGTTAGTGTTTAGCCGAGTGTTTAGCTTAAAAGGATCTCGATAGTACCTCAACCCATCCATAGGCGGAACTGAGCTCGGTTAAATTCGAGCCTCTTTGAAATCAATCTTTCCATACCAAAAATTACTATCTACTTAAACGCCTCGTTAACGATTGTTGCCGTTGTTCTGGGTGGACATCGCTACCACTACTCAAACCAATAATATATCAAATGTTCTTAACATTATCTTAGCAAAACCTCAGCCAATGTTATGACTGTTCTATTTTGTCCATGCAGGAAATAGATTTGGGTTTCGGTTTACTATCTATAACAGGAAAGCGATTTCAAGTCATCGATTTTTCACATCCGTATTATAGCGATAAAGCAACATTTCACGTCAAATCGGGGAAGACAGCTTACATCGATGGTCATTTTTTCTTAAACCGTTTGATCTCTTGGTAAGATCTTAAAAAAAACGACCATGCAAAGTTTTCTCGCCTCTCGTAACTTTAATTACTTAAACTTTTAGACTTGGATAATTTTTCTATCTTACCCATTTTTAATTGCTTTAAATCTCAAATTGTTACTATGGAATAAAGCCAAAATCAAGTGGTTGTTTTTATTCATCGTGGGATTATTTTCAAGTCAAAGTAAGTTCCTATGTTCATGATGCGTAGACTTCGCCTAACCCCGCAACTCACCGATCGCACAACTTAAATCCTTTGACCAACAATTTAAAAAAAGCGTTGAAAGGTTTGAAGTTTCTGTTCGATTCTTCCTTGGTGCTTGGAATTGGCTTATTTATTAATAAGTAGGATAATTATGTACCTCTTATCGATTAAAAGCTTGAAGGAGAGTGGATTGGAGTGAGACCCCCATACCTATAACTAGGAGTTCATAATAACCCCCCCCCGCCCTTCGGGGGTGGGGAAGTATGAAACTGGCCATAGAGCTAATGGTAAAAATCGCGAACAACAAGATTCTGTCGTTGCGTATAGAAAGGATTAGCCTGTTTATGGACATACAACCTTACAGTATATCGTAGTGGTATCTATGCTTCTTGGTTTTTGTTCCAAAACTTCCGTTGGCTGGGATCTCCGTCGAAAAGAAAATGGCGATATGGTGGACGTAGAAACACGTTGCAATTCTTATATTAAAGATACTGCGAATAAATTTGTCCAAAACGTTTTAATTTAACCACGGAATTCTCACTCACACATATCACAACAAAGCATTATTGACGATCGTTTAGATGTTTTGTAGAAAACTAGAAACCCAGACCAAAAGCCAACTTCTTAGCCAAGGCTTAATTTACACCGTTCCGACAGAAGTAGACGTGAGCCATTTTCGCTCCCAAAATCACAAGATAAAAATAGTGCTTAACCGGAAGTGTGTAAGTTAATGCGCGTGGGCGCTAAAAAATGGGGTAACTATATTTCTTTGGGAGTTAAGCGATGTATGAATCCGCTGAGCTTTACGGCGAAAGGTTGTTGTTACGGGCTTTTTAACCAGTTTCGTACTTCGGGTTATTATGAACTCCTGCTATAACGTTCCCTCTGTACCTCCACCATCGGAAATTAATTCCTCCCAGCATCCTCAGCGTTTATGTAGGGTCGTACAGTACGGAATCGTTAAGGACGCCACAATTGTCTTAAAATAGAAGCTAGTTCCATCCTTTATTTATTTGAGGTGACTACATTTTGCATCTTAGGTATCGGGGTCCGGGTTAAGAAAAAGTCCTGGGTCCCTGTTCTTTTTGTTATTTTTTTTTGTCAAGCATTACCTTGTAGGCCCTTGCACAATTGTAAAACGTTACCATAAAGCCGTGCATTGCGGTTAGGCAAAAATATCAAAAATGTTCGTTAATGGAAGAAAGGTATCACTTAAAATACTGAAAAATTGTTCGAATTTCTTTCTAATACAGACGTCAATATCAATTTGAAAACAGGGAGTACAAAGACACGTGTTGCATTAATTATGACGTTCGCGTATTTGAGTTCGAAGTATTTATTGATATTGTACAGTTCTGAACTAACTTCAGCAGTTAGTGTCACCAACAACGCTGAAATAAAAACTTTAGCTCAACTCGCCAGTCTCGTTAAAAAGGAAGAAATGAACATAGGAACCCAAAGAGGCTCTCACTATTATTCATATTTGGCAAATAAAGTGAGGAACTTAGTAATTGTCCACTAAGTTCTTACGTTACTTCACAAGCTCTACCATTGTTTTTTTCTAAATATTATAGGAACACAATATCGTTAATGAATACAGCGAAGTATTTCAGAAAGCTATAATCGGAACACACAAGGGTGACTACTTGCCTAAGTTACTTGAAGGAAAAATGGCCTATTTGGTTTACTCCGAAGCCTACGATCTTATCATGCTAAAAAGGGGATTGCTGAACGCCTATTATGAAGTGAAGGAACCATTACTGATTACGCACAATGGATTATGTTTCAGGAAAAATTTCACGTGCACCAATCAATTTAACAAAATGCAAGTATAGTAAAAATCCGACACAAAGAATAATCGACAATTATTATTCTATCTCGGCCTAAGCGTAGTGTTGCTATATGCACAAAGGAAGAAGATTCCCTAATCAGTGTGCATTTATAGTTTTAATTTCATTAGCTACAAAACTAAACTTTTGTGGGGGAATGAACTTTTACCGAAAACATTAGGTAGCAAAAGAATCGCGGTAGTTTCTAACCTTAATTTCACTGGAGGTCTCAATTTTGGTAAGGGATAATACATGGCTGAAACTGGGCTAATTCCTGTCTCTTTATAGGGTGTTTACAGTAAATATAGGAGTCACAGTGACAGATTACATTATTATATATACTATCGTCAAAGCTATCGTAGCTTTACTGCAGTTTTTGGCCGCATAGTCTTTTTAAAGGATAATAAAGGCGGTAAAGCGCAAGTTAAACTTATTAGTTCAGTTATAATTTAAACATTAGAAAAAAATCACAATTTATTTAGTTTTTCATTTGTTTCGAAGGATAAATGTTAAAAATTGTTAATGGTAGTCTACTCTTGATGTAAAACAATATAGGACCTTACAGTTTTGAGACGAACAATATGAAAACCTACAAGTTATAATTTGTACGGGAACTAAAGTGTTTGGCATGCGGCATTGTTCTCACTTCGAAGCATCGTAACTTCATTAGGGCTTTTACTTAAAAATCACATTTTAACTTTCTTACAGAATATTAGACCTGAGGGATACGGGGTTGTTGCACAAATGGCTTGAAGTGATTTTACGGAAAGTGACGGTGAAACGAGAAGAAAACAAACAGACCTCCCAAGCGGTGTACATCTCGATGATAGACTTGAAAAGCACATTTTGGCTCATGTTAGGCGCATTTCTATCAGCCTTTATAATATCAGGAATTGAATTACTGTCATTCTACACATATTTATAGAGCCCGGTAGGGCCGTCTAGATAAGAACCCACACCCTCCAGTAATGTTAAGAAAGAAAAATCACCGTTTTTCGCTAAGGGATTTTTGGTGGTCCAACACTGAATAACATACAAACTACAGCAAAGGTACGTTTCTGAATATTTTCGAATTAACAAGTAACTATTTGTTAATTGGGCCCTAAAAAAATTGCATCATTACTTCGAATTGGTCCAAGGCATTTTTGGTTACATTTGAAATTGTTTGAAACATTCTCGACAATTTCTTCAATTTGCATGGCCGTTTCATATGTTTATGAGCAATGATACAATTAGAACTGTACGCGTTTGAATTCACCATAGTAATTGGTGTGTGTTAATGTTATACGTTTGCAATTAGTGACGAAATATTAATTTTCAAGTTGACACTTTTAATTACCATAATCAATCGAGCAGTCTATCTCTGAAAAACATACAGAGAAATAAGTGTTGCGCATTTTAGAGTTAAAAGTTTAACGCATAACCGATTTCATTAGTATTAAATATATTGTTTCACTAGGGAAGCCCTAATATGAGCGGTTCTCGTAAGAACGGACCCCGAAAACGCGGTGAACCGTTACCGTTACAGCAGATCCTTTAAGAGCAGCACAACCGGAGTGTGAAAAATAATAGTCGTTTGTGATGGTGAAGGTTGCTGTATTTGAACTTAAACAGTATCGGTCAAGTAAGGTTAACTGGGTCCGGATAAATTAGGTTTAGTTTGGTAAGCTGAACGTTATAATCCTGTTAATTGCACCCAATCCCTTTCTAGCGAAATATTATATTGTTTCTATCTAGAATATATTTAACATGCCAGCCCAATGGCGGGTATCGGTTGAATGGGACTTTGCTTCATTAATTTTGAATTTAGATTCCGAATCACCGCAGTACCATGGCAGAGCGTATGCGTAATGCTTCCATTTCACAGACTCGGCCGGGTTAAAACCCTGGGGAAGATAAATGTTTCGTAAAATTCTTAGTTAATCCAGTAAAAAAATATTCAAAGTATTCAACACAAACTGCTTTACCTAGGGAGCTGAAATATTGCAGGGACATTATTAGTCTTTTAGAAGTACAAACTAAGAAAGATTTTTCGAATTCGCGGCCCTATCGAAATATAGCGATAGCTGCCAGAAATGTAAAAAACCTTTCTCACGGAATAACGTTTATACGATTCAATGGATTTCATTAATATTATATTAATATTCATTGCCTCTCACGTACCTTAACCGAAATATATTGCGGTTTGTGTTTACTACATGTAATTTTTATTTTAATATACAATTGAAATAAAATGTTTTTGAAGATTAATACTGTGTTTTTTTTGTTGTTTTTTTCTGAAAGTTTTCCTATTTTCTAGGGCAACCAGTAAAATATAATTTCCAGCTAAGCCAGTGCTTTTTTCTTTTGGGTTTCCTTGGCTTTTAATTATAATTTTGCTAAAGTGGAGGTTTTATTTATACTTTTGCTAAAGCAGAGGCTTTATTTATACTTTTGCTAAAGCAGAGGCTTTATTTATACTTTTGCTAAAAGCAGAGGCTTTATTTATACTTTTGCTAAAGCAGAGGCTTTAATTATACTTTTGCTAACGCAGAAGCTTTATTTATACTTTTGCTAAAGTAGAGGTAATTTTCACTTAATTTGAGTTTTACACGACTGCACAATAGCGGACATGAACGCTATAAACAACTCGTCTTCCCATTACCGTATTATTCCAAGCTAATACGAGCCGGTAGCGAATTTTTTCGTAACCATTTTATAAATTATCTTGTTGCTAGGTGTGGTTATGTTGCCAGACTTAGCTTTTCGATGGTGTTTTGTCTGTCTCTCAGTGTGTGTTCGTAGTCCCGGGTAAACGAAAAACAAGCGTAGATAGAAACCAATTAAGGGAAAATGAACTATTATCTTGAACCTCGTAATGTGAAAGAAATTGCGAAAAAAAAGTACATTGCGAAGAAATTGCGAATAAAAGGACATTAGCCCTATGGTACGAGTTTACAGCAGTTTTCCTGATTTCTGATAGACGTAAAACAAGTTTGTGGGGACCCTTCTTACGAAAAGATCCGCTCCCTACTCTTGGAAGGAAAGGGAAAGAAACAACATTGGCATCGTCAAAAAAATGCACCTATTGCGGCAATCGTCAAATTTTGGTTCAATTTGATGGACAATTTATTGGAAAGTATCTAAAATCGAACTATTTTCTCTAAACTGTGGTTTTTCAGGTTATCGCGGGGAGGGGGGATATAATTGAAACTTTGAATACTCATTGAACACTATTTTCTTAGAGTGTATGTCGATCATCTTAACTAAGTCCTGACTGATAATCAACGCCCAGCCCAAACCATTTACCCTAGAAGGCTGAAAATTTGCAGGAACGTTACTCTTAACTAGTAGGCGCGTACTAGGATAGATTTTTCCTATCCGCCGCCATCTTAATAAATGGCGCTCAGAAATGTAAAAAATCTTCTCTATGCAACGAAGTCCGCGCGTTTCAACCGATTTCACAAACATTTAGTACACTGGTTTACTTTAACGTATAGACGGGCTGAATGGTCTTACGGGTTCGATTTGTTGCCATCTTTTTAAATGGCGGCAAGAAATTTCAAACCCTTCTTTATGGAATAATGTCCGCATGAAAAGTAGTAAAAAAATGTCCCGTCGGACTGACGGGCAACGCTGAGTGCCTTCGTTCCTAGGGTGCTACAAAAATATTAGTCATCAGTATCTACCCATTCTTTATATAATTTTGATGGAAGTTCTTACTACACGCGAGCGACGCCGCGGGTAACAGCAAGTTTAACATAATTTTGCTTTGTAGAAACGCCGTGACTTACACAGCAGCTACCGCACAGCAAACCTTTCAACAGCATTCGAAAGAATTTTTTAGAAAAATCCATTCTGTCACTGTGCAGGACTGATCACGAGCTCGAGCCAAGCTCGTGCTAGTGACGAGCGAGCCGAGTTCGAGCCGAGCCGAGCCGCCACTTTTGGGGCTCGATTAATTAACGAGCGAGCTTCTTTATGGTCTAGCCGAGCCGAGCCGACAGGCATCGAGCCACTACGACTCGCGAGCTTAGTCACTGATATAGTGCTTTCCTTTTAGTCTCTATTCTCTCCACCAATAGTATTCCGTTGTATTTTTAGATGAAATAAAGCGTGGGAAAAATCTCTTGTCTCTAACCTTGAGCATATTTTACCGAGCGGGTTTTACTGAACCACTATGTTCCTAAACATGGGATGGTATTTATAGTCGTTCTCAAGTTTGACGTTGTTAGTAGCAATTTTTTTAAACATGTATATATTAATCGAGCCAGCTCGGCTCGAGTCGAGCCGAGCTGCCGTTTTTTTTTGACTCGAGAAGAGGGGAGCTTTTAAAAAGTTCGCTCAGCTCGGCTCGTGAACAGTCCTATCACTGTGTGGCTTGGTTTTCCACGAAATTCACAACCGAAAACAAATGAGGCCTAAGTCAAAACGTTCGTAGACTGCAGAATTAGTAAGGTTCAGCCTCCCCCAAAAAGAGCTCTTAATGATTGCTTGTATCTTAAAAAGATTTGCCCTAACCATTACTTTAACCAAATCCTGTTTTTACTCCGTGGGGTTATGTAATAGCCAACAGTCATTTTTTTAAATTATGTGGCACTCGTATGACATTTAATATGCAAGGGAGCCACTGTATAGCTTTGGGACATAAAAACACGCAAACGGAAGCCCAAGTCGAACGTTTGTTTGACATTAATTTAATAATACCATTCTTTTATAAACATTGGCCCATTTCCCTAGGTGTCCTATTCCCAAGGCACAGCTGTTGGCACGCGGTCTTATTGTTTTCAATTAACATTAAAGAACATTAATTGGGCCCTAAAAATTACATCATTACTTCGAATTGGTCAAAGGCATTGTTAGTTTACTTGTATTGAATTGCATTTGAAATTAGTTGAAAGCTTTTCGACCATTTTGAATTCACCATAGTAACTGGTATGTTAATGTTTTACGTTTGCAATTAGTGATGAAATCTTAATGTTCCAGTTGACACTTTTTATTTTGAGCAGTCTATCTCTGAAAAACATTCAGAGAAATAAGTGTTGCGCATTTTAGAGTTAAAAGTTTAACGCATAACCGATTTCATTAGAATTAAATAGCCCTAATATGAGCGGTTCTCGTTGCTGTATTTGAACAGTATCGGTCAAGTAAGGTTAACTGGGTCCGGTTAAATTACCATTTAATTAGTCTTAGAAACAGGGACTATTGCCTCGCTATGTTTAGAGGCGTCTGCTAGCCAGAACCCCTTACCCTTACGGGATTGGTTGAACAAATCCTGTGCGGCTTCTGGCCAGCAGACGCTTCTAAACATGGCGAGGCAATTGTTCAATTGACCAATAGACTATTCCAATAATTGCAGCGGAGAAGCAAAAACCACAGGGGTGGGGTCGCCTTCTTCATGCCAAGAAGTAAATTTGCCTATTTCAAACCGTGTTTTTTAATCAAACTAACCCATTGCTACTTTCTAATTTTTGTACAGATTGGGAATAGATGGCATTATCACAAATCATCCGGAACGAGTTCTGAGCATCTCAAAGGAACCGGAATTCGTCGACAAGTACAGGTTGGCTACGAAAGAAGACAATCCGTGGAAGACATTGAACAATAACGTCAAATCTAAAAGAAAAAATGCACCAAGTCTAGATTTTTTCACCTCAACAGTCAGTGAGGCTGCTAAGTCATTCTGGCAGTTTGTAAAAGACGGAACGAGGCTCTAAAAGTAGACTAGTCTAAAATATGGCAAACCAGAAGTTCATTTGACGAAATTTTTATCTTCCTTTGAAAACAATAACTCTCAGAAAAGAAAATCAAATGGTTCTCTTGTTGTCAGCCGTAGACCCTTTTCAAAATAGAGTCTGGTGTTTGTCCACCTTGTGTTCTTAAGCCTGAATATCCAGTATGTGCAATCAAAGACTAAAGATGTGGTCTTAAACAAAAGGACTTTGGTGTACTGGTAACTTTGAAGTCCTAGTATCCAACGTTTTTGGATGTTCCATATTAACCCTAAATCAAGCGGACGACACTGAGCCCCATGGTCTAAACATGCAAGTCCCCGTGTAGTACGAGACGAAGATGGGAATCTGTTCGGGTCAGGAAAACGACATATTGGAGATCTTATATAGGAAAGACGAAAAGTAAATAACACTGAGCCATAGCTCGAACTACTACAATGCATTAGAAGAGAGAACGTGTCACGTTATCGTTGTTCAAAAGGTCAGGGCTTTCTGATACACAAACAGATGTATAAAGTAGGCTCTTTCGCGAGGTAAATTGAGCAGCACATCGTAGAGATTTGTGAATCGAGAAAATGGAAAAGTTTTTCCCCCTCATCAATACTCCACAGATAAAGTGTCACTGTTCGTGTTGCGCGCGAGAATCCATAATTTTGGATATTTCAGATCTTAATGAATGTGGCACACCTATGATCCCTGGGAGAAGACGAGGAAATGACTTCTGTGGGAGGAAACTTCCTAAGATAAGAATGTCGCGTAAGAAACTTCTGGGTTTTCTTGCATTGTTGCTCGCACCCTTAGAAAAGCCCAAAAATGTGCGACAAAGACGGTTTTCAAATTAAAAATCGATGTAGTTTTATAGCTTTCGAGTCAGTATATAGTTAATAGTACACGTTTAATCTAACAATTCAATAATAAATTTGTTTTTAATATTACATGTATTTCGTTCATCTTATTTAACATAATTTTGCTTTGTAGAAAAGCCGTGACTTAAACAGCAGATACCGCACAGCACACCTTTAACCGCATTCGAAAGAAAGTTTTAGAAAAATCCATTGTGTGGCTTGGTTTTCTACGAAATTCCCAGCCGAAAACAAACGAAGCGTAAAACAAAACGCTCGAAGACTGCAGAATTAGCAAGGTTCAGCCTCCCGCCTTCCCAAAAAAGAGTTCTTGATGATATTTACTCCGTGAGGTTATGTAATAGCCGACAGTTCTTTATTAAGTTTATGTGGCACTCTAAACGCATTTATAATGTATGGAAGCCACTACGTTAGATCATTGTAATGAGCTGTAAAACCTTAGCACATGGGAAATCACCATTTTTATAAAACCGAACAATTTTGGACATACAAACACACAAACGGAAGAGATGCCAGCCCAACGTTTGCTTGAGTTTAGTTTAATAATACCATTCTTTGTTTGCATTAATATATAAACATTGCTCCATATCCGTAAGCCTCGTATTCCCAAGGCACGGCTGCTGGCACGCGGTCTTATTATTTTCAATTAATATTAATACACTTCCACCTTTACATCGTTAGGGTTATATCATTAAAAACTGACAATGCGATTTACGGTGTCATGCGTACATCTCAGTTGTTTTATTTTATCCAATGCGTTTGCACGAAATCTACATACAGTACTAAACCTTCGCAAGAAATAATTTATTTTTGGTGTTAGTCTTTGTAGTTCTTAGTGAATCTTTGACTATTGGTTTAGATTTCGATTCCATTTACAAGAGGTAAGTGAAAATAATTTTTATTGTTAGTGTAAGTTGGGACAGAAATAATTGTATCACTAAACAGTTTGATCTCGCGCTTATTATGCGGTCTCAGGACAGTTTGATCTCGCGCTTATTATGCGGTCTCGGGACAGTTTGATCTCGCGCTTATTATGCGGTCTCGGGACAGTTTGATATCGCGCTTATTATTCGGTCTCGGGACAGTTTGATCTCGCGCTTATTATTCGGTCTCGGGACAGTTTGATCTCGCGCTTATTATTCGGTCTCGGGACAGTTTGATCTCGCGCTTATTATTCGGTCTCGGGACAGTTTGATCTCGCGCTTATTATTCGGTCTCGGGACAGTTTGATCTCGCGCTTATTATTCGGTCTCGGGACAGTTTGATCTCGCGCTTATTATTCGGTCTCGGGACAGTTTGATCTCGCGCTTATTATTCGGTCTCGGGACAGTTTGATCTCGCGCTTATTATTCGGTCTCGGGACAGTTTGATCTCGCGCTTATTATTCGGTCTCGGGACAGTTTGATCTCGCGCTTATTATTCGGTCTCGGGACAGTTGGATCTCGCGCTTACTATTCGGTCTCGGGACAGTTGGATCTCGCGCTTATTATTCGGTCTCGGGACAGTTTGATCTCGCGCTTACTATTCGGTCTCGGGACAGTTTGATCTCGCGCTTATTATTCGGTCTCGGGACAGTTTGATCTCGCGCTTATTATTTGGTCTCGGGACAGTTTTAATTCTTGTTTAACTAATTTTCCAACGAATTTAGACTCGACATACCTGTAAACTGGTTCGAAAGCTCTAATCTTTTAAAGGCTACAGCTCTCTGCTAGTTGTTAGGGGATCAAATGTGTACTCGCACGCGACTTTTAGGGTTCGTTATAATATCGAATCTTTCGAAGAGAGAGAGATATATAGAGAGAATAAATCTAAATATGTTCTTAGGGCTCGTACAAATGTACAAGCTTCAGAGGTATAGATATTCAAGTAGATTGTTTTAGAATAATGTATGTTACAACAGCAAAATATTTTTCTATTTAGCCTAGAGCTGCTTTGAGCTTGGTTTACGAATGATTGTGAGTTTCGAATAATTTTAAGCGATATGACGGAACAAATAGCCTCAAATCATAATAATCTTTGTTCTGGACACTTCAATATCGGTTTTTTGGAGGTATTTTAGAAATTGTGGAAAAAAGTTTAATTTTAAAAGAATAACGTATTTTCACGTGACTTGTTTAACGCAGACTCCATTTCTGCAAGTAAACAAAACGAGTGACGATAATTTCGTCATCCGAGGTTATGAATTTGAAATTTTGAAATCACTTTTTACATATTATAACTTCACGTAAGTGACCACGAAATAAAACTCTCCAGCTTTTTTCTAAGGTTCTTTGAAGTTGTGAAATTTATTCACCGTCGTGTTTTCAAACATTCAGTTACAGTGTGACAAAAATATCCAACTATGATTTTGGAACTTTGTTAGCGAATAAAACATGGACTGGACTTGTCGGTCTTTTGGTTAGAAAAATAAGAGTTAGCCCTACTTTACAGTAGAGCGGTTTACACATAAATAATAAAATCACGGTTGTTAAACTTAAAGGTCGACTTCCAGCGAAAAGGTTTCTAGCGAACTGAAAACCGAGCATCGAGACTAACAATGAAGCGACCGTGCAGGGACGGTGCAGATTTTCGAAGCCCCGCTGGGTCAAAGTTGGAAGGTTTTCGCTAACTGAAAGCCGTGCAATGTGGTTCTAGCGAACTGAAGATGAACAATAGAAATCCTTTAAAATTAATTTCCTCTCTTTTGCTTTCCCTTGAAGGAAATTCTCTATTATGTATCTTCAGTTCGCCAGAACCCCATTGCACGGCTTTTAGTTCGCTAGAACCCCATTGCACGGCTTTTAGTTCGCTAGAACCCCATTGCACGGCTTTTAGTTCGCTAGAACCCCATTGCACGGCTTTTAGTTCGCTAGAACCCCATTGCACGGCTTTTAGTTCGCTAGAACCCCATTGCACGGCTTTTAGTTCGCTAGAACCCCATTGCACGGCTTTTAGTTCGCTAGAACCCCATTGCACGGCTTTTAGTTCGCTAGAACCACATTGCACGGCACGGCTTTTAGTTCGCTAGAACCACATTGCACGGCACGGCTTTTAGTTCGCTAGAACCACATTGCACGGCACGGCTTTTAGTTCGCTAGAACCACATTGCACGGCTTTTAGTTCGCTGGAACCCCATTGCACGGCTTTTAGTTCGCTGGAACCCCATTGCACGGCTTTTAGTTCGCTAGAACCCCATTGCACGGCTTTTAGTTCGCTAGAGCCCCATTGCACGGCTTTTAGTTCGATAGAGCCCCATTGCACGGCTTTTGGTTCGCTAGAACCACATTGCACGGCTTTGAGTTAGCTGGAACCCTTCCATCTTTTGCCCCAGCGGGGATTCGAAAATCGGCACGGTCGCTCCATTGTTAGTCTCGATGCTCAGTTTTCAGTTCGCTACAACTCTTTTCGATGGAAATCGGCCTTTAATAGTCACTTAACAAACTCTGTGCCAATATCAAAACCGTTTATTTTTTCAATAACATTTTCATGTTTTCTTCAACTAGCAAATTATGCTAAAAAGCACAATTTTAAAATGAGACAACTAACCTAAATTATTCTTCTGTTGAATTAAAATTGCCGTTTTCACTAGGTGTGGTTATATAACCAGACCTAGCTTCCGATGGTGTGTGTTTGTGGGCCCGGGTAGAAACCGATTAAGACAAGATCCACTACCACCGTGGAGCTCGTAATGTGAAAGAATTGCGAAAGGAAGTAAATTAGCGCTATGGTACTGGTAGTTTACAGCAGTTTTCCTGACTGCAGATGGACGTAAAACAAGTTTGTAGGGGCGCTTGTTAAAAAAAGTTCCTCTTGCTGCTCTTGTTCGTATTGGGAAAGAAACCACATTGGCAGCGTAAACGAACTCATCCGGTTAGATTGTAGGAATTTGTAGCAACCCTCAAGTTTAGGTTTAATTTGATAGACGCCTGTATTGAAGCCGATTTGTTTAAAGTGTGTAAATTCGAACTATTTTCTCTATATTCCGGTTTTGGAGGTTAGTGCGGGGGATAGGGAATGGTGGAATATTAGCTAGAATGAGATATTATTTTTCAGGCAGAAAGGGCGCTACTATAAAGGGTGGGTTGCTACATCGATATACGAGAGGCTCTTAATTTGACCCGAGCCGTAACAGTAGTTGTGACCGGAGTTTACGCTTTCGTTATCGTTAGTGTTTAGCTTAAAGGAAAGGTTCAGGGTACCTAACATTAGACCTTAAATTAACGGCCTCGTTTAGAAGATATCGAAATGATTGAAAAAAAAATTATAATTTCCCTAATTACGATTAAAATCCAATTAATTGACCCAAAAATTGAATAGAGCAGCCGCGCCATTTTTTAAAGTCACGTGATAAACTCGCACACACGCCGTTATTGGCCAAATGGCTAGCGAATAGGAAAGTTAGATTTCTCTACTGCAGACGACGATATTTATTGATATATTCAAGGTTGACTTTCATCATAGCCCACTCGATCACGCGCATCACGACGTAAGCTGCTCGTGCTATAGAAGCCCGTTCAATCGGCCAAAAAGGGCAACTTTTGGGTTCTTGGCGGGAAATTCGAAGTCAGCGAAAATTAACATTAAGTTCTAAGGGAGGAGGTAGGTTTTTTGGCCAGATCCTCTGTCCTATTGATCGAAATGACGTGAAATTTTAAATAGACGTGTCTTTTGACGTGTTTTATTATTCTAAAAGGGATTCAAGCTTCTAGAGTGGATAGGTTTTTTTTAAAAAAATTATTTACATAGCCAAAATGATGGGTTCAGTGCTAAGACTGAATATATCTTCAGATCTACTGGTCCAAATGTCCTGAAATTTTAATGAGAGGTGTGTTACAATCTATTGTATTATATTAAAAAGGATTCAAGCTTTAATAGTGGATAATTATTTTGATAAAAATTTAGTTCCAATGTCATAATTTTAAACTAAGTACTTAATGCACTATATCTTTGGATCTAATGGCCCAAATGTCCCGAAAATTTACTTAGAGGTATGTTACAATCGATTATATTTTAAAAAAAAATTAATATCCCATGTCACAATTGTAAATTAAGAACTTACAACCTTTTTCCGCGATAAAAAACCAGCCCCATTCTACTTGTCCAAAACTTGCCTTTTGGGGATTAATAGATTATAAATCATAGACCTCTTGAACCAATTTTCTATGATTTGTAAACATGCAGAGGGGCAGATGTCTCGAAAACCCTTGGCGATTTTTAATTGTTATCCTTACTTGTTGGGCGGGGCATTTAAAAGATTAATCGATTAAAATATAAAGTATATCGTCAAAATAAGAAAAGTTGACAAATGCTAAAACAAAGCTTCAAATCTAAGATCAAGCACCACTCAAGATGCTTCAGAATGTCTTTGAACAAACATAGGATCGCTGCGAGGAAGCTTTTTCTTCTTGGACCTCTTTGACAATTAATTATAATTTAAAATTATCTCTCGACTAAATCTTTGTTTTTTACCAACTGCAACTGGTATTATGACACTTTTCACCAACCCTTTTTAGTTAGTTTCTTAATCATGATTTTTCTATGCTTAATTTTTGGTTTTTGTAAATATGTGATATTTCCAATAAATACATTTTTGAACTAAAATTGCGTTTACATAATAAAGTGCTTTTGGCAGAAAAACAGGGGTTCTTCTGAACTTCCCCAAAATAGGTGTGCTTTAGGCTTTAGGGCCTATAATTTTGTTTAATTCTAAGATTTTTAACGTAATGTTTAAGCAATACGTTTATTCTTGGAAAGGGAGTGAAAGTTAAATTATTTTAACACACCTCTCATTAAATTTTCCAGACATTTGGGCCAGTAGATCCAAAGATATAGTGCATTAAGTTTTTAATTTACAATTATGACATTGGAAATTAATTTTTATTGAAATAACTATCCACTCTAAAAGCTTGAATCCTTTTTAATATAATAGAAACGATTGTATCACACCTCTCATTAAGATTTCAGGACATTTGGACCAGTAGATCTGAAGATATATTCAGTCTTAGCACTGAACCCATCATTTTGGCTATGAAAATAATTTTTTTTAAAAAAAGCTATCCAATCTAGAAGCTTGAATCCTTTTAAGATTAATAAAACACGTCAAAACACACGTCTCATTAAAATTTCAGGTCATTTCGATCAATAGGACAGAGGATCTGGCCAAAAAACCTACCTCATCCCATAGAACTTAATGTTAATTTTCGCTGACTTCGAATTTCTCGCCAAGAATCCAAAAGTTGCCCTTTTTGGCCGATTGAACGGGCTTCTATAGCACGAGCAGCTTACGTCGTGATGCGCGTGATCGAGTGGGCTATGCTGAAAGTCAACCTTGAATATATCAATAAATATCGTCGTCTGCAGTAGAGAAATCTAACTTTCCTATTCGCTAGCCATTTGGCCAATAACGTCGTGTGTGCGAGTTTATCACGCGACTTTAAAAAATGGCGCGGCTGCTCTATTAAATTTTTGGGTCTATTAATTGGATTTTAATCGTAATTAGGGAAATTATAATTTTTTTTATCAATCATTTCTATATCTTCTAAACGAGGCCGTTAATTTGAGGCCTAATGTTAGGTACCCTGAACTTTTCCTTTAAAAGGAACTCGATAGTACCTCAACCCATCCATAGGCGGAACTGAGCACAGTTAATTTCGAGCATTTTTGTAATCAATCTTTCAATACCAAAAATTGCTATCTACTTAAACGCCTCGTTAACGATTACTACCATCGTTCTGTGTGGACATCGCTACCACTACTGAAACCAATACTATCAATATATCAAATGTTCTTAACAGTATCTTAGCAAAACCTCTCCCAATGTTATGATTGTTCTATTTTGTCCATGTAGGAAATAGATTTGGGTTTCGGTTTACTAACTATAACAGGAAAGAGATCTCGAGTCATCGATTATTCACATCCCTATTACAGCGATAAAGCGACATTTCACGTCAAATCGGGGAAGACAGCTTACATCGATGGTTATTTTTTTCTTAAACCGTTTGACCTCTTGGTAAGATCTTAAAAAAAACCACCATGCAAATTTCCTTGCCTACTTCATCCCGTAACTTTAATTACTTAAAATTTTAGACTTGGATAATTTTTCTATCTTACCCAATTTTAATTGCTTTAAATCTGAAATTGTTACTATGGAATAAAGCCAAAATCAAGCGTTTGTTTTTATTCATCGTGGGATTGTTTTCAAGTCAATGTAAGTTCCAATGTTCATGATGCGTAGACTCCGCATAACCCGGCAACTCACCGATCGTACAATTTAAATCCTTTGGCTGACAATTTAAAAAAAGCGTTGAAAGACTTGACGTTGCAACGATATTTTTTTAATATTATGGTTTATATTTTTTAATATTATGGTTTAGAAACATTTTATGAATTTGAGCAATGTTTAAGTCCTATTCGTTTTATAGACAAGGGAAGCTCAGTGTTAAGGGGTCGTCAAGGTTAGAGTAAAGAGGTTCGGCGTCGGAGGGTCCGAGAAAGTTTAGAGGCGCCAGCTTATCGCGCCCAAAAAGGTTCGCACCCTTTCTTTTCGGTTGGTCCTCTTTTGTGCTCGTCCCCAAATTTCCCTTGTATAAATAGCTTTGCCCTTCTGAGCCTTCTCTCATTTTTTCTTATATGTACATATCAAACAATTTAGCAAGCATTGGTATTGTCAAACGCCTTTCATGGTTACCATTTTCGTAAAATGATGTATAGAATGTAAGCCCATGCATGGTAAAAGCCAGGTCGCCAAAGAGATAGGTAATCTGGCGCCGACCGAAGGTCGAGGGACTACGTGACCCAAGGGTTGAACACCCTGGGCATTGACGTCAACTTTTGGCGCGAAGAAACAACCAATTAAGTTGTTTGGCGCGAAAGCGTTGACGAATGGTGTGCGGTCTTCTGGTACGGGTCAGAGACTTTGACCAACTTGATTGGTGACCAACTTCGGCAATAGAAGATCGGTGCACAAAAACGCGTTGAGAGGTGGTTGAACAAGCATTCTGGCATTATATTCTGACGATTCTGGCTGACGACGATCCGCACGCTGAAGAGCCGATCAGCGTCTCCTAAGCGGAGGACTTCCAATTTTCGGGAGATGACAACTTAGCCTCCCGAAGTCCCTAGTACTTCGAAGCAATCAAGGAGAATAGCCAATGCGATGGACACGCCGTAGCTTTGGTTCAAAGAACGCAAGAACGCAAGGAGGATGAAAGTCACCGTTAATGCCTACATCGACCACCCCTTGCCGTTTCCTCGATGGACGATCGTGAAGCGATAAATGTTGTTTTGAATTTTTGTTATGTTAAATCGGTTTCGCCTTTTTAGCGCGGGTAAATTATCGCTAGGGCTGCACCTGGCTTTATTTAGGTAGGGTAGTTATAAGCCTACAAGTGATTCCTGAAAATTTTAAGGTTAAATACTGATATTACAAAGACCATTGCTTGCTAAATTCCGTTGTTGTTAATTAAGTTCAACCAAGGAGCAATTAAAATAAAGTAGCTTCCCTTCCTCTTGGCGGCGGTGCACATTCGGCAACAATAAATAGAAGAAAAAGGGTTGCAACGTTTCTGCTCGATTCTTCCCTGGTGCTTGGAATTGGCGTATTTATTAATAACGAGGATAATTATATACTTCTGTTAGTATCAATTAAAAGCTTGAAGGAGAGAGGATTGGAGTGATACCCCCATACCTATAACGTAGCCTCTGTACCCCCACCTACGGAAATTAATTCCTCCCAGCATCATAAGCGTTTATGTAGGGTCGTACAGTACGGAACCGTAAAGGACGCCCCCTCTGTCTTAAAAATAGTTCTCATACAATTACAGTGGCGCTAAGCGGCTGTAACGACTTTTTATATTAATTAACCAACATTTCCCTATCCCTTTAAAATATGTTCATTATCCCTTTAAAATATTTATTTCCCTGATTATTCACAGTGCCTCAAAAATAAATTCCCCTTTGACCCTTTTGTAAAGGCCTTAACGCTGGTCGTTGGCTGACAACGAAAAGGTCATCTTCCCTTAGCTAGCTTTCTTTAGGCCAGGAGAAAAGCGATGCTACATTCAAATTATTAAAACCGTGAAGTTACCCCCCCCCCCCCATGTTTATCTACTGGGTTCATAGCATCCCCCGAAAAGAATATTATTCTTAAACACCACATTGAGAGTTGCCAAGTGTATTTTTGTAAAGTGTATTCTATTGTATAAAGTTAAAATATCGAAAGCAATGTATATAGAAATAGTAACAAGCGCGAAGATGGGTTTTTAACCATCAATACGAAAAGCAAAGAAGAAGCTCGCGAAACCACGAACACCTGACGAAGAGGTGAAAAGAGGACAATACTCTCAGGCGACCTACGTCACAAATACCCTAGCAAGCCACAAAAGATTTGGCCAACGATATAAGCCCAAGACTTTCAATAGGTCGTAGTCTTTTAATTTCGGTCGTTAAAGCCAGAGGTTATGCCCAATACCCTCCAGCCGAAGGATACACAGAAGTTGCCCTCGATGCTGGACAGACTCTGCCGGACGCTACTCGCTAATGCCGATGCTGGACGCTAATTTCTAATGCCGATGCCGTACACCGCATTACAATTCCGCTGCCGTATGCCGACCAAAAACCTCGGAGCTCGGACGCCAGAGTGTTCCCCAAGAGGGCCCTCTAAAAACCGTTAGTCGTAAACCATTCGCGCTAACCCGAACCACGCGTCCCGCGTACCGTTCCCGCCAAAAAGACGTTTCGTTCCTTGTTAAGGAAGCGCGCATCGTAAGATGGACTTCTAAAAGGCTACGTGCCTCGCGCTAACCCGAACCACGCGTCCCGTGTGCCGCTCCCGCCAAAAAGAGCACTCATCGTAAGATGGACTTCTAAAAGGCTATGAGCCTCGTGCCACCGTTTTTCGTACTCTGGACTCTACGTCTCACGTATCGTTATGATTTATTTTAATTTACTATTTCATTATTTTTACTATACCATTATGTTAATTATTATTTCATTATTTAAATGTCGGAGAACATAATCTTGTTAATTTAGTTTTAAGTTATTGTTAGGTTAGTTTTAAGTTATTGTTAGGTTAAAAGTTAAGGTCATGACCAGTAGAATTATTATTAGCTTAGGTTTATTATTTTATGGTTAAGAATAATTAAATGATTAATCTTGGTAACTCTCAAACCAGTAGTTTTTATTCACTATAAAATCCCCTAGACACAACTGACCACGTGATTAATTTATACGCTATGCCTATGGGCAACCGAACCGGACCAACCTATTATTTAATTCCAATTTTGTAGCTAGTTTTCCTTGGTTTAAAGTTATGCTAAACCGCATTGGTTTTAGTCACCCAACCCAACGTTAAGAACGAATAAGAAAAAACGCTACAAACTGGGGGTCCGTCCGGGATCCTTTTCGATTAGTATTATTGAAACAGAGAATGAAGAATTTAGGAACGCAAAAAGTAAATTACGTATGAATCTACCTTAGAATTAATTAATCTCGATATTTCCTGGTTACCCACTGATATAACTTAAGGGTTGTTTTGTTTATTATTAGTTTGTTTGTTAGTTGAGTTATTCAGTAGTTTTTCCAGGTTTTAGAAGTAGAATATTTTTTTTAAGGTTAGTTAGTATTTAATTCTTTAAACGACGTCCAAATTTTAGTTAATATTATTTAATTTGATAACTTCGTATCCAAAATTTTAGTTAGTCTTTGTTTGCAAACTATTTCTGATACCATAATTCGTTGATAACTGAAAGTACTATATGAGTAGGGAAAACCCCTATAGTAGATTTGATTTATTAGATTCCATTAATTGTAGGCAATCACGCAACGATCGTTACTTAAATAGAAATTTAAACATGCCTCTCGTAAACCATAGCAACCCTCCTTCACGAAGCACTTCCCCAGCTAGGAATACTCCGTTAATTCCCTTGGTTAATCCCCCAAATACTCCGTTAATTCCAGTTGCTAATCCCCCAAATACTAGTGCGGTAGCAACCGGAAGTAACCCACCTCCAGGTAGTCAAAATCCGCCATTGTCTACTGTAATTATACCCACCAATAGTCAGGTGCCTTCGACTGGTGCTACGAACACCACGAGTATGCCTAATGACGTGTTAACACTCATTATGGCACAATTAACGCAGCAAGCCGCCGAACAAAAGAGGCTAGGAGACTTAGTAACCCAATTGTTAGCTTCCCAAAATTCGAACGTTGTTCCCCCGCTAACAATTCCTGTTATTACCGCGCCCCAACCGCCAGTGTTACCTCCTTCTTCTAGTGTTAGTGTACCCTTGCCACATGCACCCAGCGTTTCTTCTGTAGTTAACGCACCCTTGCCAATGGTGCCTAGCGCTAACGCCCAAACAGGTACCTCTAGTATTGCTTCGCACCCTAGCGCCCCACTTAGTACCAATAGTGCGCTACCTATTATTAATCCTGTGCAACCTGCGTTACCCCTGACCCAAGGTCAAGTTATTAATCCCTCAATTAGCTCTCACCAATTATCCGTAGAAGCTGTACCCTTCGTATACTCAGCTCCCATGCCAACCCTTTCATATTCAGGGAACCCAACAGATTCAGGTCCCAAAGATTTTTTAAAAAGGGCCAAACAATTAAGATATTCCCATAATGTGACAGACGAGATATTTTTGCAAAGGTTCATATGCCCCTCGCTGCACGGCCCTGCTTTCGATTTCTATGTAGAAATTGAACCTTTTGCTACCTACGCCGACTTTGAGGCAGGATTAAAAAGCAAATTTGAAAGGAAAGGTCAGGATGAGATTACAAAAGGCAAAATATACGATAGGAAACAAAAACCTAATGAAAGTGTCTGCGATTTTGTAGAAAATATGCAAAAGCTATTTAATCAATTAAACCACCCCTTTTCTGAAGAGAAAAAGATCAGAGTAATTCGTCATAATTTAAAAGACACCATTCAAAAATACCTAGTTGTAAAAGATCACTATGAGACTGTCCGCGAATTGTTAGATGACGCAATGGGGGTAGAAAGAATCGTAAGACGAGAGGGTAGGGATCAACCCGAGGCAGTTAGCCAAAATAGTAGCACCCAAGGGCAAAGGCCTAATCAACCATCCCGCCATTCTAATCCCCCTGGTCGGGCAAACGATTTTAATGCAAGGTCGACAAATTCCATTGGACGATCCAATAACTTTTATAATAATAGACCTAGAAATAATGGACAAAATAATTATCAGAGTCGTCCGAATAACAGGGGAGGTCAAGAAACTCCTCGAAATAGGGAAACACATAGAGAAACGCATAGAGAAACAGTTAATACTTCAACGGGTCCCTATTATAATCCCAACGTCACCTGTTATGGGTGTGGTAAGGTTGGCCACGTGCGACCCTATTGTACTGATTCAAATCCCGCGCCAATTTCGGGAAACGGGCAGCGCGGCGACATGAGCGACGTCGGAAACGTACCCCCCGGCGCTCCCATGCCGCCGGTTTAAAGAACCAAGAAGCTAGCACGGTACATTCACCCCCAGAGTCCCCCTTTTTACCAGATGGTAGAGATTTCTTAAATATTTTTATTGGTACAATACCGTGCTTAGCCCTAATTGACTCTGGATCTACACACACATTAATACACAAAGATTTGAAACCCCTATTAGAAAAACAAGGGTACCCCACGGCTAATCATAACATCACCCTTTATCAACCTGATTCGACTTTGTTAGCTACACACGGCACAGTAACCGCCCCCTTTTCATTGCCAAGAAAACACCTGAATTTTGAAGCTTGTTATGTATCCGACCTCTCGTACCAATGTATTTTGGGGCGAGACTTATTAAGCCACGTTGGCATGACTGTAGACTTTGGTCGTAGTAGTTTTTGTTATACCGGAAATGATAACGAACAATTACCCTTTGCCCCCGCTTTTGGCAGCAAAGGTAGTGTTTTTAGTTTAGCTTCAAAGAATGTCGATGTAATTATAGATCTAGATGGCATAAAGAAAGCGTTGGACGAAGCTCCTCTTGACCAGGATAAGAAAGCAACATTAGGCGCTTTAGTTAATGAGTACAAATCTATATTTTCGTTACTGCCAGGAAAAACTAATAAAGTCGAACACTACATAGATATAGGAAATAGTTTACCGATATCGTCAGCCCCTTATCGGTATTCCCCAGCCAAACGCTCAAAAATAGACGAAATAATAGATGAGATGTTACTTCAGGATCTAATCGAACCTTCTGATAGCCCCTGGGCAGCGCCAAGTGTCTTAATTTGCAAACCCCCTCGCGCCCCTCGGTTATGTTTAGATTACCGTCATCTTAATTCCGTCACGCGTAAGGACGCCTACCCTTTACCGCGAATTGACGACATATTGGAGTCAATTCTCAAGCCACGTTACATCACCACGCTGGACATGCGCAGTGGGTATTGGCAGGTCCCGTTGCATGCCGGTCATAGAGACATTGCGGCATTTGTCACCCACAGAGGTCTTTTCAGGCCCAAGGTTTTAATGTTCGGACTGACCAATGCCCCTGCCACGTTCCAGCGTATGGTTAATAACATATTTGGCGACTTATTTAATTCCGGCGTCTGCGCCTATTTAGACGACTTGATAATAGCGTCGTCTGATTTTGACACTCATATTGCTACCCTAAGAAAGGTTTTTGAGAGATTACTCAATGCTGGCTTAACAGTAAAAGCCTCAAAAACGCAATTTTGCAAGCAAGAATGCCGAGTACTAGGGCACGTAGTTAATTACGATGGCATCAAAGTAGACAGCGAGAAAACTGATGCGATAGGCAACTATCCCACTCCCAAAAACTTGAAGCAACTTCGCAGGTTTTTGGGAATGGCATCCTATTATAGACGCTTTATAAAGGATTTCTCAAAAATAGCCAGCCCACTCAATTCATTATTGAAAAACGATACTGTTTGGAGTTGGAATATGCCCCAAGAGTCAGCTTTTAACGCATTAAAACACCACCTATCGTCAGCACCCATACTTAGTTCCCCGGATTATAGGTACCCTTTTATAATTCATACAGACGCGTCCAATGTAGGATTAGGCGCAGTACTTTCCCAGGTCATTAACGGTAAAAAGCACGTAATACAGTACGCTAGTAAATCCTTAAATGCCACTCAAAGAAAGTACTCCACAACCGAACGAGAATGCCTAGCAGTCAAGTTCGGAGTAGACACCTTTAGACCTTACGTAGAGGGAACTAAATTTGACATATACACTGACCATAGCGCTTTAAAATGGCTTCACAAAGCACCCGACCCCACGGGCAAATTCGCTCGATGGAACGCCCACTTACAAACTTTCGATTTCGAAATCCATCACGTCCCTGGCAAAAGTAATTCGGTAGCAGATGCTCTTTCCCGAATTCCGGAAGACACGGTCGAACCAAGTCCGCCACCGACAGGCCACATTACGGCCTTATCTAGTATTAATCCTGATAAGCGCCTAGTCCTCTATGAGGATAAAGAAATTATTGAATCCCAAAATAGTGACCCAAAATTAGGCCCACTTATTGTTTATCTACTCGACGGTCAATTACCCAAGGAAAAATCCTTGGAAGACTGGGTAAAGAAGATAGCCCCGTTATGTGAGATTCGCAATAACATATTGTATAAGGATACGGGTAAAACATCCCATGGGTGGGACTCCTTTAAAATTCTGGTTCCCGACGCCTTAAAGGCTCGAATTTTGTACATGAACCACGACCTCCCGTCCGCTGGACATTTCGGTTCCAGGAAAACCCTTAAACGCGTACAAAGTCAGTTCACTTGGGACGGCATTACACTCGATGTCGTCAAATATTGCAAGTCCTGCTCTGTTTGTCAAAAGCATAAAAGCCCTCGCCAATTACCGGCAGGCTTAATGAAATGTAGCGATGTATCGGAACCATTTTCCGCCATCTCCATAGACCTCAAAGGTCCTTACTGCCGTAGCAAACGCGGTTTTAAATATATTCTCGTAGTGGCCGATTACCTTACAAAATGGGTAGAAGTATTTCCCCTTAGATCAGCTACAACCAAACCGATAATTAATCATTTAGTTAATGACGTATTTACTCGCTTCGGACTGCCATCCTCAGTTACCAGTGATAATGGTAAACAGTTTTGCGGAAAACTATTCCGTGGGGTATTTCAACAGTTGGGAATTAGACAACGTTTTACGTCTTTATATCATGCCCAAGAAAACCCCACCGAAAGGTTTAATCAAGTCCTTGGGACAATGATCGCCTCCTTTGTTAGTGATAATCACAAAGACTGGGATGAGCATTTGCAACAATACGCAATGGCGATCCGAAGTGCGGTGAACGAGTCCACCGGCTATAGTCCGGCCGAACTGATGTTCGGTCGCGAATTACGCACAGCCTGTAGTTTAATCACTCCAAAGAACCCAAATGATTACTTGGATCCAGAAACGGAGAAGAATTATGGCCTCACCTTACTTCCAAAGGTTCAAAAGGCATTAGAAAGCGCGTACGCTAACATTAAAAAGGCCCAAGTTCGTCAGAAAGCGAACTATGATAAGAAGCACAGAGCTTTTGAATTAGAAGAAGGAGATTTGGTTCTCAAACGAACCCACCACCTTTCTCACGCCGCAGATAATTTCGTAGCCAAATTAGCAGAACGTTATGCAGGTCCTTATAGAATAGCGCAGAAGCATAGCGCGAGAACGTATAGGTTAGAAAATATGAAGACGAAGAAACTGCTCTTCGGAACATACCATATTTCACAATTAAAACCCTTTACGGATAGGACAGAATTAATTCTTCAAGATAAGGATTTTGATAGTTTTGATAGTTCCCCTGATAACACCCATGAAAGTCAGCAAGACGACGCTAACATGGTATCAGAAAGTTTCACTGGTCGAATTTTGCGACCGAGGGATGCCCTAACTGGAAGGGTCAGAATTCATTAATTTATGCTAGCACCCAGTTAATTTGTAATATCTTTTTTTTTCTTTTGCGCAACCTTTTTTTTTTTTACCTTTTTGTTATTTATTGGGCCCCTGTACATATCGAGATCTCGTTTAGTTTATTTGCTTCCCCACCAATTTATTTTTGTTATTTCCGATGTTCTCATTTTCTTGTTTTGATATTAGTTCGAACGGGGACGTTCGAAGCCAGTCTGGGGGGAGTTGTAACGACTTTTTATATTAATTAACCAACATTTCCCTATCCCTTTAAAATATGTTCATTATCCCTTTAAAATATTTATTTCCCTGATTATTCACAGTGCCTCAAAAATAAATTCCCCTTTGACCCTTTTGTAAAGGCCTTAACGCTGGTCGTTGGCTGACAACGAAAAGGTCATCTTCCCTTAGCTAGCTTTCTTTAGGCCAGGAGAAAAGCGATGCTACATTCAAATTATTAAAACCGTGAAGTTACCCCCCCCCCCCATGTTTATCTACTGGGTTCATAGCATCCCCCGAAAAGAATATTATTCTTAAACACCACATTGAGAGTTGCCAAGTGTATTTTTGTAAAGTGTATTCTATTGTATAAAGTTAAAATATCGAAAGCAATGTATATAGAAATAGTAACAAGCGCGAAGATGGGTTTTTAACCATCAATACGAAAAGCAAAGAAGAAGCTCGCGAAACCACGAACACCTGACGAAGAGGTGAAAAGAGGACAATACTCTCAGGCGACCTACGTCACAAATACCCTAGCAAGCCACAAAAGATTTGGCCAACGATATAAGCCCAAGACTTTCAATAGGTCGTAGTCTTTTAATTTCGGTCGTTAAAGCCAGAGGTTATGCCCAATACCCTCCAGCCGAAGGATACACAGAAGTTGCCCTCGATGCTGGACAGACTCTGCCGGACGCTACTCGCTAATGCCGATGCTGGACGCTAATTTCTAATGCCGATGCCGTACACCGCATTACAATTCCGCTGCCGTATGCCGACCAAAAACCTCGGAGCTCGGACGCCAGAGTGTTCCCCAAGAGGGCCCTCTAAAAACCGTTAGTCGTAAACCATTCGCGCTAACCCGAACCACGCGTCCCGCGTACCGTTCCCGCCAAAAAGACGTTTCGTTCCTTGTTAAGGAAGCGCGCATCGTAAGATGGACTTCTAAAAGGCTACGTGCCTCGCGCTAACCCGAACCACGCGTCCCGTGTGCCGCTCCCGCCAAAAAGAGCACTCATCGTAAGATGGACTTCTAAAAGGCTATGAGCCTCGTGCCACCGTTTTTCGTACTCTGGACTCTACGTCTCACGTATCGTTATGATTTATTTTAATTTACTATTTCATTATTTTTACTATACCATTATGTTAATTATTATTTCATTATTTAAATGTCGGAGAACATAATCTTGTTAATTTAGTTTTAAGTTATTGTTAGGTTAGTTTTAAGTTATTGTTAGGTTAAAAGTTAAGGTCATGACCAGTAGAATTATTATTAGCTTAGGTTTATTATTTTATGGTTAAGAATAATTAAATGATTAATCTTGGTAACTCTCAAACCAGTAGTTTTTATTCACTATAAAATCCCCTAGACACAACTGACCACGTGATTAATTTATACGCTATGCCTATGGGCAACCGAACCGGACCAACCTATTATTTAATTCCAATTTTGTAGCTAGTTTTCCTTGGTTTAAAGTTATGCTAAACCGCATTGGTTTTAGTCACCCAACCCAACGTTAAGAACGAATAAGAAAAACGCTACACGGCAACAATTAACAAGGGTGGGGGCGTGCGCGAAGTCCACTGGGAGAGTTTCGGTGCAGTGGGTCGCCCATCATCATTTCCACTCCATCTTACCTCCCTGTTAAAAGCACACTATAATCCAAGCTATACGCACGAAGGGCCATTGACATTATAAAAGATGGGGGACGCTGGTCTGCGACAAGGGGGATGTTGAAATATGGTCTCTGTTACTGTAAGGTCTGTTTAGTTGTTACCTTCTACTTATTTGAGGTCAATCAGTGAATTTTTTAGGGAAAAATATCAAAAAGAAAGGTAAACTTAAAATACTGAAAAATTGTTCGAATTTCTTTCTAATACAGACGTCAATATCAATTTGGAAACAGGAAGTACAAAGACACGTGTTGCATTAATTATGACGTTCGCGTATTTGAGTTCGAAGTATTTAATGATATTGTACAGTTCTGAACTAACTTCGACAGTTAGTGTCACCAACAACGCCGAAATTAATACTTTAGCTCAACTCGCCAGTCTCGTTACAAAGGAACAAATGAACATAGGAACCAATAGAGGCTCTTACTATTATTCATATTTGGCAAATAAAGTGAGAAACTTAGTAATTGTCCACTAATTTATTACGTTACTTCACAAGCTCTACCATTATTTTTCTAAATATTATAGGAACACAATATCGTTAATGAATACAGCGAAGTATTTCAGAAAGCTATAATCGGGACACAAAAGGGTGACTACTTGCCTAAGCTACTTGAAGGAAAAATGGCCTATTTGGTTTACTCTGAAGGCTTTGATCTGTTCATGCTAAAAAAGGGATTGCTGAACGCGTATTATAAAGTGAAGGAACCGTTACTGACTACGTACAATGGATTGGGTTTCAGGAAAAATTTCACGTGCACCAATCAATTTAACAAAATGCAAGTACATTAAAAATCCGACACTCATAAAAAATAATCGACAAATGTTACGCTGGCTTGACCTAAGCGTTGTGTTGCTATGTGCACAAGGAAGAAGATTCTCTTATCAGTGTGCATTTAGTGTTTATTTCATTAGTTTTTCATTTGTTGCAATGGATAAATGTTAAAAATTATTAATGCTAGTCTACTCTTGATGTGAAAAAATATAGGACCTTACAGTTTTGAGACGAAGCATCGTAACTTCATTAGGGCTTTTGCTTAAAATCACATTTTAACTTTCTTACAGAATATTAGACCTGAGGGATACGGGGTTGTTGCACAAATGGCTTGAAGTGATTTTACGGAAAGTGACGGCGAAACGAGAGGAAAACAAACAGACCTCCCAAGCGGTGTACATCTCGATGATAGACTTGAAAAGCACATTTTGGTTCATGTTAGGTGCATTACTGTCAGCCTTTATAATATCTGGAATTGAATTACTGTCATTCTACACATATTTATAGAGCCCGGTAGGCCCGTCTAGATAAGAACCCTCACCCTCCAGTATTGTTAAGAAAAAAAATCAGTTTTTCGCTAAGGGACTTTTGGTGGTCCATCACTGAATAACATACAAACTACAGCGAAGTTACGTTTCTAAAAACTTTCAAATTAACAAGTAACTATTTGTTAATTGGGCCCTAAAAAATTACATCTATACTTCGAATTGGTCAAAGGCATTGTTAGTTTACTTGTATTGAATTGCATTTGAAATTGGTTGAAAGCTTCTCGAACATTTTGAATTCACCATAGTAACTGGTGTATGTTAATGTTTTACGTTTGCAATGAGTGATGAACTCTTAAAGTTCAAGTTGAAACTTTTAATTAATTAATACCATAATCAATCGAGCAGTCTATCACTGAAAAACATACAGAGAAATAAGTGTTGCGCATTAGAGTTAAAAGTTTAACGCATAACCGATTTCTTTAGTATTAAATAGCCCTAATATGAGCGGTTCTCGTTGCTGTATTTGAACAGTATCGGTCAAGCAAGGTTAGCTGGGCCCGGTTAAATTAGATTTAGTTTGGATAGCTGAACGTTATAATCCTGTTAATTACACCCAATCCCTTTCTACCTGATGTTATGTTGTTTCTATCTAGAATATATTTAACATGCCAGCAAAATGGCGGGTATCGGTTGAATGGGACTTTGCTTCATTAATTTTGAATTTAGATTCCGAATCACCGCAGTACCATGGTAGAGCGTAATGCTTCCATTTCACAGACTCGGCCGGGTTAAAACCCTGGGGGAGATAAATGTTTCGTAAAATTCTTAGTTAATCCATGCAGTACAAAAAAAATTATTCAAAGTATTCAACACAAACTGATTTATCTGGGGGTGCTGATATATTGTAGGGTCATTAGTCTTATATACAAACTAAGAAAGATTTTTAATTCGCGACCATGTCGCAATATAGCAATAGCGACCAGAAATGTATAAAACCTTTCTCACGGAATAACGTTTATACGATTCAATCGATTTCATTAATATTATATTAATATTCATTGCCTCTCACACACCTTAACCGAAAAATATCGCGCTTCGCGTTCACTACATGTAATTTTCACTTTAATTAAAAATACACAATTAAAATAAAATATGTTTTTAAAGATTTATACTATTATTTTAATCAATTTTAATGGTTTTTGCCCATTTTCAGAAAAAGGGTTGCATATTTTCTTAGGCAACCAGTAAGGTAAAATTTCCAGCTTAGTCACTGCTTCTTTCATTTGGTTTTCCTTGGGTTTTGTTTATATTTTGCTAAGGTGGAGGTAAATTTCAGTTAATGTTACTTTTGCACGACTCCACAAAAACGTACATGAACGCTATAAACAACTCTTCCCATTACCGTATTCAAATTGAATTTTATCATAGACACTTTCAACACAATTTTGTTGCGAGATGTGGTTTTGTAACCAGGCCTAGCTTTGCGATGGTGTTTTCTCGGTGCCTGTTTGTGTACACGAAAAACAAGCGTAGATAGAAAGTCAAGAAATTGCGAAAAAAAAGTACATTATCAATGTGGTATAAGTTTACAGCAGTTTTCCTGACTTCGGATAGACGTAAAACAAGTTCGTCGGGACCGTTTTTAAGAAAAGATTCGCTCCCTACTCTTTTAAGTATAGGGAAAGAAACAACATTGGCATCGTCAAATTTTGGTTGAATTAGAAAGTGTTTTCAATCGAACTATTTTCTCTTAACTGCGGTTTTTGAGGTTAGCGCGGGGTGATATAATTGTCGTTGAAAACATTTCCACAACTTTCAATATAAATATAGTCGTAGTAGGTTTTAAGTTACGATTATGGTCTGTTAGTATGTATGTTTGTGGTTTGTGCGTAGAGGTTGGATAGACCTAAAAACCTTTTTAGCTAGATGTGGTGAGAACGTAATGTATTCCAACCATTGGGCCATCACGAGTTAGTAAGTTAGGAAATATTAATACTGTACTACAATAGCACATAAGAAACTGGCACGCGCTCCTCAGCCCGGTCACACCTAGCTAATACGGAAGTTTCGTTTTCGTGACTTGTCTTTAATATACCCGAGTACTTACTCCATACTCAGTTTTGTTTCCATTTTTATTTCGCTTGACTATTATTTATTTACCTCTATTTAATTACAGAGGTTAACATTGGCCCCATGGTCTCAGTCACGCTATCACATTATTATCTTAATAATTTCAATTAATATTAATGGATTTCCGCTTATACGTTGTCAGGATTCTTATTTAGAAATTTCGTAATAATATTATGAATTTGTATAATTCAAACGTCAAGAATAGCTAAGTTTAAAATTATGAACGTTTCTTAAAACGACTTTGCTAGAATTAAGAAAAATTACTGAAGATTAAAATAATTTCAATTCTATTTATTTATTTAAATATTTAAGAAGAACCTCTTAATTGGGTCTCGACTCGGAGACGTTTATTTTGGTTCCCCAACTTGTTTCGCTTAACGTTGCGTATAATTCGCCACTTTTGACGAGTAAAATGACTCAAAGATGTTTAAGTACAGAGTAGGAACATGTTCTGGTCATTGTAACGATCCAACTCGTGCTATTATTTCAAGTGAGCACAATTTCTCGATAATTCGTGGTTTTCACTGACGACTAAGTACTAAATAATAATTGTACAGATTGTCTATATCTTTAATTCTAAGATAACCTTTTGCCAACAAGATGACCGCTGTCCATTGTACAATATAGCGCACATATTCAACTCAATAACGGAGGTTGCGTATTACTTGGACAAGGGTTCAAATGCCATCGAATCGGACATAACCTTCTTACCTAGTGGCGAAGCAACATGGATTTATCACGGTGCACCCTGTGATTGCTTCAGAATATGCGATTACAGCGAGGACGTTGGGAAGTTCCAGGGATATCACTACGCCAGGTAGGTCTTTACGGTATCTTTCGTTTAACTTATAGGAAAACGAAACATCCGGCTAAAACTACCAGTGCTTCAAAGTCCTCATTGTTTGAAGTCATTTCTAACGTCCTTGTATCCACATACCAGATGTTCCGTCCGAACTAGGACGGTTTTGAAGTGCAGTATAAAGTTCGTGTTCTAAAAGGAGTTGTGAAACATATCTCTAAATAGTTTGTAGACGAATAGAATCATTTTTAAAGTCGTCCTGGAAATGAAAAATTACGCATTGTTTGATAGTCCCGTATGAGTATACTATATATTGTCCCTGACCCACAAGTTTTTGTCTTCATATACATGTATAGGAAGCTTTTTCTCACTGGGAGTTAATTTGTCCCTGTGAGGTTGGTTTCGAAATTTAATAGACATCAGGAATGCCTCCAATAGACCAGTAAGTTGATGGATTTAGTTTTTTGGCAAGCGCAATACTGGGATTTGTTACTGCAAGGGTTCATAGGCCTATATGATTGTGTTGATTTGTTACTATTTACGGAAGGAGATAGATGTATGCTAAACTGGAAATGGCACTTTATAGTGTCATGATCACTGCATCCCGCGAGTATTGAATTTAGCAAGCATTTAAGTTTATGTGGCACTCTTCTTAACTTTATAATGTATGCCAGACACTGTATCGCCTCAGATCATTGTTGGCACAAGTTGTTGGGTACTGTACAACCTTAGCCTATTGGAAACCACACGTATTATTGTAAAATCATTTTTGCCCATGGTTTTAGAAGGAACATCTATTTTGGACACACGAGCGGCCAGACCAAGTCGAACGTTTGTTTGATTTTATTTTAATTTAACTCTACTATTCTTTGTTTACCTTTATTTATATCCAATTTTCCTACCATACATGTATGTCCCCTAAGCGTGCGATCTTAATATTTTCAATAAATACGAATGAAATTCCGCAGTTACATCGTTATGCGGCCTTCACACGCTCAATGTTTTCCACAAATTAAACGGTGGACATCTCTGAAATTCATCATATTATAGATTATTCCCAAGACTTTCCACTTATTGCGCAAATCAAAACCCATCATGTTGTTAAGTGTCCAATATTTAACATGAACCTTAAATCATTATTGGACAAATATATTGATAAAATTCCACTTGATCTAGTCAATTATATTGAACATATTTTGGTCACAATAAGAAACATTAATGTTGAGTCCATAGACCGGGTACAATTTTACTGTCCAAACGTTGCTTATAACGCGTCAAATACACAGACTTTAATGTTATTCGAATGCGAAAAATTGTTTGAATAACAATTCGAGCAATAAAAAACTCACTCAATATATATGTTCAGTTTTTTTAAGCAAATTTTGTCCAAAATTTACCGCAAATGCTAGTCCATTTCCTTAAAAAATATTATGGCATTATACTTAAACTTTGCACAAATGTTATTCTGGATAGCGTTGTTTTTAGCCACATCGTATATATACGATGAGGCTATTAGTTTGTCCCGCGAGCCTGTGGTGGTGCTAGTGGTGGTGGTGGTGGTCGTCGTCGTGGTGGTGGTTCTTCGCGATTTGGAATGTGGTCAGAGTTACCCAAAGAAATGGTTATGTCAGAGCTAACCGAAGAAATGGTTATTTTATGCCTTTGGCAGTATAAAATTTTTCGTTCGTCATTGAAGGGAGGGAGAGTGAACGTGAGAGAATTGTGGTGAGGTGATATTTTTCGTTCGTGTATTTTAAAAGGATGGGGATTATAATAGTATGTTTAAAGCATTGCATTTAATTGTACAGGTAAGGTTAAGCTTTGTGAATTGTGGTTTACGTTTCCTCGATGTATTTAAAGCTAGAGAGAGGGAGGATTTTAGTATTGCCTTAATTTAAATGGAAGGTTTAATACTCCCTTTAAAATTCCGGTCACCCGTCGACAATAAGGGTTTCACGCAATAAATCATCCCGCTCCCCGATTTCAAAATTCAAAGAAATCAAGGGGAATTTTTAAGAAGCAAAAGCAAGTAAATACCGACGTTATATATAGAATGGTGTTTATTATTAGAATTTACGTGTATTTCTCCTCAAATCGAGAAGAATTTTAAAAGAAAGTCCGAGCGGGCGAGAGTTCTAGAAGCGCGCTTTGGAAATGTTTTAGTTTCTTCTTAGCTACAAGGTATCGATGGGACTAATAGTTTTACCTGAGTAGTAGTGGTAGTAGTAGTTGTATTAGTAATTTAGTAACGGGCGTTGGCGATATTTGATTCTCTTTGCCAAGCAATCATTGAAAAATTATTCCCTCTGACCGGTATATTAGGGGATATTTCACTAGAAGTATATTTATTGTAGTAGGGATAGCGAGAGTACGTAAACGATGTGGCTTAATTATGGGCTAGACCATCTTGTTTATTCTGAAACTATATCAAAAGGTCCCACGTATTTTGCGAAAATTATTGAGCGTGTAGAGTGAGCTTAAACGTTCTCATATAGAACGTGACACTTTCGATTTACGAGGTATACGATTAAAAACGTGTGAGAAGAACATTCGAACTCCGCAGCTGTTTGTCGAATGCGTTTGCGCGAAATCTACGTAAAGTACAAAACCTACGCAAGAAATGATTGCTTTTCGGTGTTAGTCTATGTAACTCTTAGTGTCATTTAGATTTGGGTTTAGATTTCGATTCCATATACGAGGGGTAAGTGAAATTAACTTTTATTGTTTGTGTAACTCTGGACAGAGGTAATGGTATCTCTTAATAAACAAGCTTGACAGGTATTTATATTCAAGTAGATCATTTTAGAATAATCTATGTTATAACAGTAAATGATTGTATTATTTTGTTTAGAGTTGTTTTGAATTTAGGTTGCAAATGATTGTGAGGTTTTCATAATTTTTAAGCGATATGACCGAACTGTTAGCCTCAAATCACAATAATCTTTGTTCTGGACATTTCAATATCGGTTTATTGGAAGTATTTTAAAAATTGTGGGTAAAGTTTATTTTGAAAGAGTAACGTATTTTCACGTGACTTGTTTAACGCAGACTCCATTTCTGAAAGTAAACAAAACAAGTGACGATAGTTTCGTCATCCGAGGTTATGAATCTGAAATTTTCAAATCACTTTCGACACATTTTAACTTCACGTAACTGGCCATGAAAAAAAAACGCTCCAGTTTTAAAAGTTTAACGCATAACCGATTTCATTAATATTAAATATTCTGGTTCACTAGGTTAGCCCTATTATGAACCAAGAAGTGATATCTAGTTTACTAGGGAGAAGGTATAAATTCGTCACATTTCCAGTTTTATCTCCAGTCCAAACGTAGGTTCGGATTTAATCCCCGCCTCTAAATTACAATTTGCATCTAATTGGTTCTTGAAAACTCACGTCAGCACGACGCGAATGACGAAAATACGTATTTTCCGACGGAGGAGAGGCGATATAGCCCGGCCTCCTTTTACGTCCCCCCTGTTCATTTCGGAGGCTCCGGTCCCCCTTGTATTTTGAAAGGGGGACTGGTACTATGGCGCGCGAATACTTAGGCATCTTAACCTTCACCCTAATAAACTAGATATCCCTTCTTGTGAGCGAACCCCATAATAGCGGTTCTAATAACCGCGGTTTCCTAAATAGCTTATATGGCAGTGGTTCTCATATAAGCAGTTCTCTAAAGAACAACCTGGATGTGAAAAGTGATAGTCATTTAAATTTTGGTGTTTTAACACGTTCTTCACGGAATAACGTTCAATCGATTTCATTATTATAATATTAATATTCATTGCCTCTCACATGTTTTAACCGAAATATATGGCGGTTCGTGGTCACTATATGTAATTTTCATTTTAATTAATTAAAAATATATAATTAATTTTTTTAATATTAATACTGTTATTTTAAACAATTTAAATAGAAGCTAACAACTGGCTAGGGGGAACAGATAGTCTGACGTCACGCAACCCTTCTCTGGTTGGAATTTTTGCGCGTAGAATACTGTTTCCAAAAGTTAGGGGGGGGATGAAACTCCAGTAAGAGGTAGAAGGGTGTGACGTTTCAGGGTCAGAACTGTTAGCTCCCTATAGTTTTGGGCAACCAGTAAAATAAAATTTTCATTTTAATACAGTATGTATCTCCAGTACAGCTTAGATCAGACAGACACAAAACACTCACCCGACACGTCCAGTGTTATACATCGTCATTTGTTACTTTATACTGAGTTTTGTTTCCATTTTTATTTCGCTTGACTATTATTAATTTACCTCTATTCATTTACAGAGGCTAAACATTGGCCCCATGGTCTCAGTCATATTAATATCTTAATAATTTCAATTAATATTAATGGATTTCCGCTTTTACGTTGTCAGCATTCTTATTTAGAAATTTCGTAATAGCATTAACAACTTAGACTCTTCTAAACACTACACACATATCAGTTGACTTTCTTTATCTAAACAAATATTACCAAGTAGATTTAAGGACATAGTACAAGGTCATGAAAACAAACATTAGCTAAAAAGGTCCTTTTAGAACATTTGACCATTGAGGTCAAACATTTTTGTGTAAGAAACACATTAAAAAGGAAGGTCTTCAATTCATTTTAGTCTTAACGTTGCGGCTTTAGACGAGTAAAATGACTCAAAGTTGTTTTAGTACAGAGGAACATGTTCTGGTCATTGTAACTATCCATCTTATGCTATTATTTCAAGTGAGTACAATTTCTCAGTAATTCTTTGAGTTCCATTGACGACTAGAAGTACTTAATAATAATTGTACAGAATGTCAAAATCTTTAATTCTAAAGGTAACAGTTTGCCAACAAGATGAACGCCGTCCCTTGTACAACATAGCGCACATGGTGAACTCAATATCGGAGGTTGCGTATTATTTGGACAAGGGTGCAAATGCCATCGAATCGGACGTAACCTTCTTACCTAGTGGCGAAGCAAGATGGATTTATCACGGTTTTCCTTGCGATTGTTTCAGAATATGCGACCAGAGAGAGGACGTTGGAAAGGTCCTAGACTACATAAGGGATATCACTGCGCCAGGTAGGTCTTCACGGGAGAGTTAAATGCAGGTTAAATGTTCTGCAAAGAAGTCGGCGGCCGTTGAATGAGAGTTAAATGCAGGTTAAGGAATAGACCGACGCAACATAGTTTTTTCGGTATTGCATTGAAACGAAATATCAGGTATTAATCCAGAGACGTTAGAAATAGCTAAGGTTACCGGTCCTCATTGTTTGAAGTCATTTCTAACATCTTTGTATCAACATACCGAATGTTTCGTCTTAAGGTCACAAGATTGTCAAAAATGAGGCCTTTTTAAAGCAATGTGTTTGTAGCAAAATCGATTTCTCTCTTACTTGTAGAGAGCATTAGGCCTATAAAATTAATGATAGGTAACATTTTGGAGTATACATGTTGCAATGCAAATTGTATTTCGGTACTTGAAATCATTTATATTCAATGTTTAACAATAAAATAAATTTTTCTTTTCCGAAATTGAAATAATAGGTCACTCGAAATACCGGAAAGAGCTTGTCCTCCTCATGCTAGACTTAAAGGTATCCAATTTACCAGCGAGTTCAAAGTACAAAGCTGGAGAGAGCGTCGCGGAAAAGCTACACAGACATCTATGGAATAATGGTAATAGCAGGAGTTTATTGGTTGTTATATAAGTTACATACTTGTAACGTAGGTGCTTCTAAATAGTAAGAATTCATCCAGAGTGAGGTATAGTTATCCATTGTCTCTATAAGATATGTTTCATAAGTATGACACTACCTGAACTGAGAGAGGTAGTTCTAGAACGACGTGGAATTGACTACAAACGGTTTTGCAGTCTATCTTCCTATTAAGTCTGTCCTAAGCCACTTTACTTTACGAGCTCTCTGTAACCAGTGCCAAACGCATTTAACATAACTTTTGAACATATGGTTTCATATATACAGGGTATCTATAAAAAAGGTTCTAAGTCTGAAACGATTTATTAGTATTTTGACGAAGCCTAGGTGAGGCATTGGCAAATGGCCAAGAACAATAATGTTGAAATTCATAGAACTACTTAAATTTCAGGTACGAATTTTGGTCAAGTCTACGTTCAACTTTCCATCGGCCACACTTACGATTATGAAGTAATTAAAGGAGCCCGACAGAAGTTGACTCGGCTCAGCACATACTCGGGACAAGTGTACGACAATCATATTGGTTGGGATGTGACTTTTAACGATAACATCAGAGATATAAGCGAGCAATGGGAAAAACAAAGCGATGTGCCCAATATTTGGATCGCCGACGGATCACCCAACTGCTATAGTTTTTTCAATAACAACTTTAGGTTGAAAAAGGCCATTAGTGAGAAGAAGAAAAACATCAGATACAGCAAAGTTTACGTTTGGACTTTTGACTGCAGTTTCATTATCAACAAAAAGCTAAGGTAAAGTCATATTTTTACCTTCTTTCACGTATAAACCTGTTATTCTCTAAAACTCGGGGGAGAGCGACTTGTTTTCCAAGCTGAAAGCTGTGTCCATTTTCGTGTGAATATTTCGTAACCCACGATATCTTCCTACTGTTAATACTCTTCATGTACTGTACTTCATGGGGAACAGACCGCAACTCGCTTTCATCTTCTGGTTGTGCAAACATTGATTTTGGTCGCCAGCCCGAGTCTTGAAAAATTTCGGATTCGTGTATCGAGCCGTTGTTGAGAACACTTATTTTTTTTGGTGTAATTACCGAACCTTAGAATTTCAATTGGAGCCTTAATTCTATATCATATTTTAACTTAAGTCCCTTATATAGGATTGATTTTTTAATTTCAATTTCGTTATTAGTGCTGTTACCAGGTGACTTGTTTATAACTTAAGAATTGTTACGCCCTAAACCAATGCTACATAAACTTGGGGAAATTGGACTAATTTGACAATGCGCGAAAACTAAGAATCTGCGTAATTTTAAACTTTTAAACTGCATGGGAATAGAAAACTACTACAATGGGGAAAAATATGTTGCTTAGCGAGTCTACAACTAATTTCTAGTTTCCCCTCTACAAAAGCTGCTAAATCTCTAACTGTTGCTTTTCATCGTCTAGCAAGCAGCTGTAAAGTCTGAACTAGGGAAAATTTCCTCTGAAGAGCTGTACGAGCAGTCGAGAAACCTTGAACTTTAGCTTAGTCTTACTCAAGCCTAGGCGTAGCGTTTTTTATGACTCAATACCACATTCGAGCCTCGAGCCGAGTATTGTAAACTGTGGCCGTTAGAGATAAATGTCCTAGAACATTTTCGACCCAATATCTCAATAGAACTCGCTGTCCCTCGGTGATACCACCCTTTTTAGAACATTCTGTATAATCCTTGAAATCAGAAAAGAATGTTCTATAACGCAGCTCCTTTAACGAAAACTAGTACTAAACAAAGTCAATTGGTAATACAACAACCAAATAATCAACTTTAATTTGTTTTTTATTAGCTTGGGAATTGATGCCATTATCACGAATCACCCGGAACGAGTCCTTAGCATCTTAAGTCAATTCGATAACTACAGAATGGCTACGAAAGAAGACTATCCATGGGAGGCAATTAACACTTATGTAAAATCCAATAGAAGAAATGTACCGGTCTTAGACTTGATTGTCAACTCCGTTGCTGAAAAAGCCGAATCATTCTGGGTATTTTTTAGAAAGGGTACTGTACTTTAATTTGGAAAGCCGTCTTGTTTTTAATTAGATTGATTTGACAAGTAGTCAGTTAATCCATTTATAGATATTTAGTATTAAATAAACAGAAGAAAATCTTACTTTTTAAAAATTAAATGCTACCTTTTTTCTCAATGGGTAATTTTGAATTTGTCATGTTGAATGTTATGATTGATGGATATATGATATGCTTAGTTGAACTGAGAAGCGTTCGAAGTAAAACCTTTAACAGGGCTCATACAACTTTTGGAATACCGATTTCCTTGAAAATTTCCAAATATGTTTCCCCCATATATTCCCCTAAAATTTCTAGTTTTTCTCATCTATTTCCCAAATATTTATAGGTTTATCTCATATACTTTCCTGAAATCTCCGTGTTCTTTTTCTTCATATATTTCAATGAAGTTGCCAAATACACCTTATAATTGCAAGAGCGGTTTTTTGGAGTAATAACTACGCAATTAGTTTTTTCCCCCAAAAAACCGTATTATTCCAGTCTAATACGAGCTGGTAGCGATATTTTTCATAGCCACTATATAACCAAACTTGTTTTTAATGCACTTGATGCACACAAACTAACTAGCAGGTTCTTTTCATTTTTGTTTAGCTTGACCATTATTTATTTACAACTATTTAATTACAAAGGCTAAACATGGGATCCATGGTCTCAGTCACGCTATCACATTAATATCTTAATAATCCCAATTAACATTAATGGATTTTCACTTGTATGATTTCAGCATATTTATAGAGAACAAGACAATATTGTACAGGGGAAATAATTTAAGGTTCATTTGAGTTGATTAGAACATCGGATTGGGGTAATTTAGCGGGGTAAGGAAACATTCAATTCCCACTTGTCGGGTTGCCTATTTTCATAGAAATGTGTTACTTGTTATTATAAATATTTTTCCCTATTTTTTTGCACTGTAAATTAAAATTTTAATTGCAATACAATATGTCGTTTCAGTTTAGCCAGTGCTTATTTCTATTTTTAATGTCGCGAGAAAAAATGCTTTGACTTAATATCGAGTTAAAAATATAGTAAAATATTTTAATCGCTAGAAGGTTTGAATTATAAGCGTATCCGTATTTTGAATACTAGACTCGAACTAAAAGTTGCTAATTTGGTTATTCATCAGGCATCACTCCCCTTATGGAGTACTGGGATGTGAAAAACATGTAGTCGTTCAATGTAAGTGAAAATAAAGTGTCTGTACGAGTGAGTAGAATGAGCTAGAGGTTGTTAGAGTTGCATACTACCCGCTTTATGAACTCATTCCCTAAACAGACTATTTAATGAGGTCTCCGTAACAGCCGAGTCTACACTATTGGGGCTTGCCTGAGAAAACACAGAGAACTTGGTACGTTGTCTAATGGATTTGTTTTTGAATTTAGAAATGAATAACTAGATAGTTTAGGTTGGCAAATTTAACAAAAGTTTAATTAGCACGACGAAATAATTTTAGATATATATATCTATACCTATATAAATCAAAGTCCTGACTGACTGACTGACTGATAATCAACGCCCAGCCCAAACCGCTTGCCCTAGAAGGCTGAAAATTTGCAGGAACGTTACTCATAAGTAGTAGGCGCTTAACAAGAAAGATTTTTCCAATCCGCCGATATCTTAATAAATGGCGCCCAGAAATGTAAAACATCTTCTCTATGCAACAAAGTCCGCGCGTTTCAACAGATTTCACAAATATTTAATACACTGGTTTCCTTTAACCTATAGACGGGCTGAATGGTCTTTGGGGTTCGATTTGTTGCCATCTTTTTAAATGGCGGCCAGAAATTTAAAAACCCTTCTTTATGGAATGTCTGCGTGAAAAGTAATAAAAATGTCCCGACGGACTGGGGGCAACGCTGAGTGCCTTCACTCCTAGGGTGCTACAAAAATGTTAGTCATCAGTAAAATCAGAAGTAAGATAAGGGACTAGAAGTGAAGAGCTCTAGCATTGGTAATAGATCCTGGCACTAGTGAACAAATTTGAGGATTTTATGCCGCTTCCATCGCGCCTACACTAGAGAGAAAAAAATTGGCGGTTTCCAAAAACATTTCCTACCCCCTTCCCCTCAACCTGAAGCCGCGGAACACGGACGCGGTTGCTTGAATCTAGTTTGGCCGTCTACCGCCGCGAGCCTCTCACGTTTTGGAGGGAAAATTCAGAAACCGCTAGAAGAGGGCCAACTGTTGGTGTGTTCTCCAAAATATTCAATTTCTCCAAAAAAGAATTTGGTTAGCTCCATACTTCTAGTCCCTTATCTTACTTCTGGTAAAATCTAACCATTCTTTATAACATTTTGATGGAAGTTTTAATTACACGCGAGCTCCGCCATGGGTAACAGCTAGTACATTATGTAGTTTCAGTTTAGGTTATTAATTTTTTTAATTTCCTTGGGTTTTATTTCGTAACAGCATTTTGAACTTTGACTCCTCTAAACACGACACATACAGGTTTGTCAGTTGCCTTTTGTTATCTTCGCAAATATTAGCAACCTTTGAGCTCAAACATTTTTGAATAACGAACGCAATAAAAAGAAGGCTCGTCTATTCTTTCTTCACTTAACGTTGCGTGTAGTTCGCCACTTTAGACGAATAAAATGACTCAAAGTTGTTTTAGTACAGAGGTACATATTGTGGTCATTGTATCGATCCAACTTACGCTATTATTTCAAGTGAGTACAATTTCTCAGTAATTCTTTGACTTCCATCGAGGACAAGAAGTACTTAACAATAATTGTACAGAATTTCTAAATCTTTAATTCTAAGATAACCTTTTGCCAACGAGATGAACGCCGTCCATTGTACAATATAGCGCACATGGTCAACTCAATATCAGAGGTTGCGCATTACTTGGACAAGGGTGCAAATGCCATCGAATCGGACGTAACCTTCTTACCTAGTGGCGAAGCAAGATGGATTTATCACGGTTTTCCCTGCGATTGTTTCAGAATATGCGATCAGAGAGAGGACGTTGGAAACTTCCTAGACTACATAAGGGATATCACTGCGCCAGGTAGGTCTTCACGGGAGAGTTAAATGCAGGTTAAATGTTCTGCAAAGAAGTCGGCGGCCGTTGAATTTTTTTCGAAAAAGTCACTCAACCAAAGTTTGCAAAATACCGTTCAGTAGCCTAACATGACGTCACGTTTATCAACGGAGCTCAACGCGTTTGGTTTCCGTTGAGCATTACTGAAAGCAGCCAGGAATTCTTTCGTCGTTGTAAATCAGTTCCTCACATCCGGTTAATCCGTCTTGTGACTTGTTGTAAGCCTCCTCCAGAGGCTGCCCCGTTCTGGCGTTGCCACTCTCGAGCGGTCGACCTTAGTAAGAACGAAGGCGCTGTGACTGGCCCAATTGTATCGCCTGCCCGATAAGGCCGAATAACACAATACGAAAATACCTTGTAACGTTAGCACTATTTTCCCGGAAAGAAGGAGATATTTTCATTTTGCTTACCCCCTGTGGGTGGGGGTTGTGACGTCAATAACGACTTCTTCCTACAAAAAAAGAATTCAACGGCCCGCCGATTATTTTAAAGACCTTTTAAAAGATAGACCCTCGCAATATATGCCCTAGTTTGATTGATGTATGATTAAAAAGAAAATCCCGTAAATGGACCAAAATGCGTTAGATATAGCTAAAGTTGAAAGAAAACCAAATTCCTAACTGTTTGAACTAATTTCTAAAGTCTTTGAATCAACATTAGTAATGTTCCATTTCAAGACAACATTCACAACAAAGAAATGTTGTCTATTTTACTTATGGACCTATAAAATTGTGAAAATTGCCAATTCATGTATTTAGTTGTATGTTTACCTTTAACGAATGGTAACATTTTGGAGTAAACACGATGCAATTGGCAATTGAAGCAAATTTTACTTCAGTACTGTATTTGTATGTTTAACTATAAAATTGATTTTTCTTTTGCGAAATTGAATTTGAAGGTCACTCGAAATACCGGAAAGAGCTTGTCCTCCTCATGCTTGACTTAAAAGTATCCGATTTACCAGCGAGTTCAAAGTACAAAGCTGGAGAGAGCATTGGGGAAAAGCTACACAAACATCTATGGAATAATGGTAATAGCAGGAGTTTATTGTACATGTTATATTAGTTTGACACTTGTTACTACTAATACTAAGAATTCATCCTAAATGAGGTATGATCACATCAAGAAGCGATATCTAGTTTACTAGGGAGAACCTATAAGATGCCTAAGTATTCGCTCACCATAGTCCCAGTCACCCTTTCAAAATACAAGGGTGGACGTAAGAGGAGGCCGGGCTATTTTGCCTCTCCTCAGTCGGAAAATACGTAGTTTTCGTCATTCGCGTTGCGCTAACGTGAGTTTTCAAGAACAAATGAGATCCTGGTTGTAATTTAGAGGCGGGGACTAACTCCGGACCTACGTTTGGACTGAAGATGAAGCTAGAAATGTGGCGAATTTATACCTTCTCCCTAGATATCGCTTCTTGATTATATAATAATAATAATAATAATAATAATAATAATAGAAGCATGGTCCTGCCCTGAAATCATTTCTTGGTATTTTGAGTCAGCCTTGGTTGAGAAATTATCAAATGGCCATGAAAAATCATGTTCAAATTTAAACAACTATTGGTATTTCAGGTACAAATTTTGGTCAAGTCTATGTGGAACTTTCCATCGGCCACACTGACGATTATGAAGTAATTAAAGGAGCCCGAGAGAAGTTGACTCGGCTCGGCACATACTCGGGACAAGTGTACGACAGGACTATTGGTTGGGATGTGACTTTTAACGATAACGTCAGAGATATAATCGAGCTATGGGAAAAACATGACAATGTGCCCAATATTTGGCTGGCTGACGGGTTACCCAACTGCTATAGTTTATTCAATAACAATTTTAGGTTGAATAAGGCGATTAGTGAGAAGAAGAAAAATATCAGATACAGCAAAGTTTACGTTTGGACTATTGACTTGGGTTTCATTATAAAGGAACCTAATTTGAATTTTAAAATCATTATAATTAGTAGAAGAATCGACAAAAAGTCACTTAATTTTCTACTTCACCCTCCCTTTAACGAACGCGAAATACTAAACAAAGTCAATTGCTAGTACATGAACCAAATAATCAACTTTAACTTGTTTTTTCTTTAGCTTGGGAATAGATGCCATTATCACAAATCACCCGGAACGAGTCCTTAGCATCTTCAGTCAATTCGATAACTACAGAATGGCTACGAAAGAAGACTATCCATGGGAGGCAATTAACACTTATGTAAAGTCGAATACGAGAAATGAACCAGTGTTAGACTTGATTGTCAACTCCGTTGCTGAAAAAGCCGAATCATTCTGGGTATTTTTAGAAAGGCTACGGGACTAATTTAGAAAGCCGTCTCGTTTTTAATTAGATTAATTTGACAAGTATTCAGTTAATTCATTTATAGATATTTAGTATTAAATAAACAGAAGAAAATCTTACTTTTTAAAAGTCAAATGCAAGGTTTTTTCTTAAGGGTGCTTATGAATTTGCAGGTTCATACAACTTTTAGAATATCGATTTCATTGACTTCTCCAGGTCTTTTCTCCATATATTTCCTTGAAATTTTCAGGGTTTATATCTATATTTCACTGGAATTTCCAGGTTGTTTATCTATATATTTCGACCAAATTTCCAGATTGTTTATCCATATATTTCGACCAAATTTCCAGATTGTTTATCCATATATTTCGACCAAATTTCCAGATTGTTTATCCATATATTTCGACCAAATTTCCAGATTGTTTATCCATATATTTCGACCAAATTTCCAGATTGTTTATCCATATATTTCGACCAAATTTCCAGATTGTTTATCCATATATTTCGACCAAATTTCCAGGTTGTTTATCCATATATTTCGACCAAATTTCCAGATTGTTTATCCATATATTTCGACCAAATTTCCAGGTTGTTTATCCATATATTTCGACCAAATTTCCAGGTTGTTTATCCATATATTTCGACCAAATTTCCAGGTTGTTTATCCATATATTTCAACCAAATTTCCAGGTTGTTTATCCATATATTTCGACCAAATTTCCAGGTTGTTTATCCATATATTTCGACCAAATTTCCAGGTTGTTTATCCATATATTTCGACCAAATTTCCAGGTGGTTTATCCATATATTTCGACCAAATTTCCAGGTTGTTTATCCATATATTTCGACCAAATTTCCAGGTGGTTTATCCATATATTTCGACCAAATTTCCAGGTTGTTTATCCATATATTTCGACCAAATTTCCAGGTTGTTTATCCATATATTTCGACCAAATTTCCAGGTTGTTTATCCATATATTTCGACCAAATTTCCAGGTTGTTTATCCATATATTTCGACCAAATTTCCAGGTTGTTTATCCATATATTTCGACCAAATTTCCAGGTGGTTTATCCATATATTTCGACCAAATTTCCAGGTGGTTTATCCATATATTTCGACCAAATTTCCAGGTGGTTTATCCATATATTTCGACCAAATTTCCAGGTTGTTTATCCATATATTTCGACCAAATTTCCAGGTTGTTTATCCATATATTTCGACCAAATTTCCAGGTTGTTTATCCATATATTTCGACCAAATTTCCAGGTTGTTTATCCATATATTTCGACCAAATTTCCAGGTGGTTTATCCGTATATTTCGACCAAATTTCCAGGTGGTTTATCCATATATTTCGACCAAATTTCCAGGTTGTTTATCCATATATTTCGACCAAATTTCCAGGTTGTTTATCCATATATATCGACCAAATTTCCAGGTTGTTTATCCATATATTTCGACCAAATTTCCAGGTTGTTTATCCATATATTTCGACCAAATTTCCAGGTGGTTTATCCGTATATTTCGACCAATTTTCCAGGTGGTTTATCCATATATTTCGACCAAATTTCCAGGTTGTTTATCCATATATTTCGACCAAATTTCCAGGTTGTTTATCCATATATTTCGACCAAATTTCCAGGTTGTTTATCCATATATATCGACCAAATTTCCAGGTTGTTTATCCATATATTTCGACCAAATTTCCAGGTTGTTTATCCATATATTTCAACCAAATTTCCAGTTATTTTTCCATATATTTCAACCAAATTTCCAGTTATTTTTCCATATATTTCAATGTTATTTGCAGGTATTTTTCGCATATTTTCAGTGTTTTTTTGTTTGTGTAATAACTACGGGAGTGTTTTTTGTTCAAACATCTTAAACTTCACAAATGTACCAGAGTTTTCCGTGAAAATTAAGTCAACAATATACTTCCCTGACCTTTCCAGGCAATTTCTTCTGTCATGAAAAATGTAAAGAAAACCCACATTGCCACGCACTGATTTTCTCAAAACACAAATTAATGTTCATAGTGTTTTAAAATTCGTTTGGTAGAAATATTTGTATCAGGCCTTTACATCACATTCAACTGACATTTCTAGTTTCACATAAAATGTAAAGAACACTTCAGCCAGTTTCAATGAAAATATCCCCTTTTAGGAAACATATTTAAGGCATATGCAGTATCGCTTCGTTCATTACAAATGCATGTGCCTTAGAACGCGGATTCTAGCCTTCTTTATACCTACATTTCTTGAAAAATTCAGCAAAAACCGTTAAATAAAGCGGAATTGTTTTAAAAGTTCATATACATTTAACTCATATTTACATAATTATGATGAAACTTTTAAATGAAAATTTAAAAATTTCCCGTTTTTTGCAAATTTCGTGGTGTAACAGCCCGGAGTAAAAACTGATCGAGCTTAACTAATGCCAACGAATTTAATGCAAATCAAAGATACACGCATACATTGAAAATTTTCGAAGGATAATATATTATATTTTATTTTATTGAAATCAACACATCAACCATACTGAGAGCACAACAACATGGCTAGAATATTAGTATGTTCGCGGTTAATTATAATTCTTTTGATATTAATCGTTCAAAAATTGAAATCTTTTTCTAATTTTCGAACTATTGTCCATTTTCTCGATTATTTTTGAGAAGTTCATTATCAGAGATCCAAACAGAATGAATAAAGTTCCGACTACCGTCTGAACGGAGGGCATCTGTCCAAACACGACGACTTGCGAGATAAGAAAAGAAGGTATCATTACTGAAGAAGAAATGGCCGACACTGTACTTGGATTTTCCAATCTAACGGCTTCAACGCACGTGATTTGTACGAACAATGTAAAAATGGACATTACAAACAGCAATATTGGTTCCGATATAAATGGATTCTCAAAATAATCGCATTTGGGCATGCGAGGAACTCCAAAACCATTTTCCAATTCACTTACACTTAACATATAGACGCTGCGAAGCGCGGACACGTAAAAGACGACCAAAGTCGATGGTATTTCCAAGTTGGTGAGTTTCTTCAAGACCACATCGCCAAGCGCGTTGATAATCGTGGCTAACATAACCGACGCTAAACCGAACGCCCTATCAACATCCTCGATATTTAACAACCACAAACGTGAAATCATTAGAAATCCAACCAAGTTAGCGACGAAACAAATGTAAATGGCGTTATTGAAACGGTACTTCAAAAATATTTTGGAAGAGATTGCCATTAACGCCGGGCTCGTGAAGTACAAGGCGCTCGATTCGGCAATGGGTAACGACTTGGTTGCAAAGACGCGAAAGTAGAATCTAGATGACGCGAAAATACTGCGAATTATCAACAAAATTACGAACTTGAAGAAAACAAATTCAGTCCCGTTTGCAATAAGAAACGGTAGAACTGTTATAGTTTCGATGACCGTTTGGTAGAAGTTCACTTCCGCCGTGCTATACTGTTGCAAGTACTTAGCTATAATTTGTACAATCACTTGCAGAAGGCCGAAAATGGCTGCTACTATTAATCCCATGAACCGGAATCCCTCCATCGATTTACCGTTATGATCTTTGGCGGTCGCCATTTTAAAATGAACGGTCTGCGTAGAAATAATATGCTCTTTAAGATATGTGTGAAACTGTTGTTCGAATTCTTCCCCAGTACAGTGCGATTCGTTACTTGTTACCGATGAAACGGTTGATGGAAATCGGGTTTGGTATTAACGACGTCACAATCCAATGTAAAAGCACCTTTTGTTATTAGCACTTGTTTAGTTAAGTATTTATTTTACAAACATAACAGAACGCGTCGCACAGACCGAACAGTTCGCGTCGTAAAGAACGATCAGTGTAGTGTGTAGCAGCCTAATACATGTATACCTTTACATTTGTTTAGTAGCGTTTTTCTCTCTTTCTTTTTTTTTTTTGTTCTTTTTGCTAGCTGATGTATAATCCGAGGGGTTCGTTATTCGTTCGACGGAAAACCTTTGGCCAAGGATAAATTCCAAATCTGACCACAAATACAATTTTCGAGTAATGTGATTATGAAATCTGACACAACTTTCATGGTGTGATTTCGAATTCCGTCAAAATGAACTTTGAAATCCCCTAAGCTTCATGCAACCGTCCGGTCTCTTTATATTATCACAAAAATTAAGATGCAGATTTTATGAGACTATCGAGTTAAAATTATCTTGTATTTAGATTTTGTGTTTTTCGTTCTTATCATCTGTATTTGTATAGTTCATGTAGCAGTTGAATATGGTGTTAATTTCATACAGTTTTATAACATCATCGGCCCTGAAATACTACAATTTGCATATTTCTATTTAATCATTCAATAAAAAAATATCAGTTTCGACGAACACAATTATTTTGGCAAAATTCATCACAAGTGACCCAGTCAACATAAAAAACCAAGAACGGTTAAAACAAATATTTTTAGTGGTGTTAGGAGTCTAAAACCGTCGGCAACATAATACACGCTTTAATAGCAGACATGGCAGTTTCGAATTTGATCCCCATTGCTTGTAATCATTGTTACAAATTTCTAATAGCGAGAACAGAACAATCCTAAGAGTAGTAATAGTATCGGGAGAATGGCTTTGTTTGTAAAATGTCCCTAGTAAGTGACACATAAACACACGTGAGGTTACCCTACAGGTCAAATATTAAGTTCGGTAACAGGAATACATGCATTTAATAGGAACCAATGTGCACCCATTTCCTCAACGCAGCTTGGCGAATCTTGCGAGAAGAGCTAGAGTAATGATTAAGAATAAAGAATTTTGCAATCTCGTGAATAATTCATCTTGCTGCCCGTTGCACCTTCAGTTTGCACCCGACGTCTTGCTGCTACCAACCAATGAAATGACAGAAGTAGAATTATGACGCGTGACGAACAGTTTCTTAAGCGCGGCTCACAAAACCAGCACATATGAACATGGGATATATGTGGGAACAATGATTCTGTATTTCTGCCGATACTAGTAACATGTACGAGTAATTTACTCCAAACACAACGGTTTGTTATTTTTTGGTTGAAGTTCGGCAAGGGTTAAAGCCTGTTAAAATGTGTACTTTAACTTCAATACCATACCAACAGGACAACTCACCATCAGGCATGGTATTAGACTTAAGCAACGAAATTACTTTAAATTGTTCAAACTCAGCCAGCGAAGCTTGAACCTCGTCTCGTGGGCCACCCACGGTACACCACTTAATAGTGTCCCTTCCCGAGTTTCCGTTCAACATCAACCGACTTACTTGTCTATGCATTGCTAAGACGTAGCTTTTGCTTGCGCAAATCAGGGTTCTAACATTAGACCGCCTTACCTTCCCCTAGTTCTTCCTTGATTTTCTTACCACCTATCGTGTGCCATACTAAAGAGTACTCCAAATCCAAAGGCAAACCTTTCACGCCGGTAGTGTCTAATATAATTTAATACCATGGGTTGGGTGAGAGGGATTATAGGCGGCAGGTAGACAGACTAATCAACTCTAGATCCTCGATAAACATGTAAACATAATGGTAGATAATAAATTTATATTGATAGATATAGTTCAAGTTCTAACTTGTTCATTCTCTGGGTAATCTGCATAACTTTCAGTTACTTTTATTTCAATTTGACCTATTTAAACTAACAATTCATACAGTAATTAAAAATAATCTTCAGGTAATTCGATATTAGCCACGAAATAGATTTTTCCCATCAACGGTTAGGTTGAGCCCCAACATTAATATTTCGATATTTGGTTTTATCTAAACGAAGCTTCATTAATTACGGTTTTTATTTTAACAGAAATAAAACTGCATGAATACACTCAGTAGGCCATTTAGGGCTGGTTTTGTAAATGTAAAGGTTAAGGCCCAGCGCTCTTGAAACATACGGTACTTCATAACTTGCAACCCGCTGGTATTTTTATGCTTAAGTACCTCTGGGCGTTAATTGTATCTTATAAGGAGCAAAATCTTATGCCAAAGATAAATACACTTTAAGGAAAGACCACTTATCCCCTACGAGATCGGGTTGCTTATGTACCAATTGGCACTATGGATCATCTCATATATTTGGTTCCATTTTCCATATTCAAAACCAGGGAGTCCTTAATTAAAAATTCGTTGGTGCCTTGTCTGGCCTCGAGTAATGCTTACACCTAAAACGTTTGTACGTGGTCTTCAGAGTTAAAACTAACTCATACTACCGTATCTTATCCATGAATATTCAGCCAGTCAAACAAAGGAAATTATCCTGAGTTTCAGAGAATTATTGCAAGTAATTATTTGTCACTAATTAAGGCGACCAGGACTAAAGCTGAACTGTTCGTTTATTGCTTACAAAGCTAATTAGTAATCGCCCCACCTGGGCATAACACGTTCCATACCCTCTTGTCAGATCGCTTTAATTCGAAATTAATTACTTTCCATGTAAACTATAACCACTGTCGAAAAAACATGGCTTAGAAAATAAATTAAGAACAAAACGGGATATGAAGGTTTAGGCTAAGAAGTAAATAAAAAATTGTGTCATATCTAATGATAGACATACTAAAACCGGCCCTCCTCACTACCCATGTGTGCACCAAAGTTCACATGAACTCAATGATAACGAAGCAATCCAAGGGTAACCAAAGGACGTATCATTGGCGCCGACCTTAACTAATGGCAATGAAAAAACTAAACCCTTAACGAAACAATGACAATTCTACTAGTTTTCATACTTTAAGGTGGCTGTACTCTTACCAAAATGAGAGTCTTATTTTAGTATAAAGTAAGGCAAAAATAAGGATCAAGGATATTTGGGTACCAAACTTGTCTCAAAAATTGTTAAAAAATATAATGGTTTCATATTGGACTCCTTTGAGACTAAATTTAGTCTTACATAAAAGGGCTCAGTTTTAGAGACTGTAAAAGGATTGCATCTAGACTTGATTGAGAACACAAATCTGCGACTTATTATAGGGCTCCTATAAGACACATTTTAATCTCACCAAATTAGGCTTAGTTTTTGAGATTGGAAAGAGATTCTTTCTACACTTGATTGAGAACACAAATAGGCGACTTATTATAGGACTCCTATAAGACACATTTTAATCTCACTAAATAGGGCTTAGTTTTTGAGATTGGAAAACGATTCTTTCTAGACTTGATTGAGAACACAAATCTGCGACTTATTATAGGACTCCTATAAGACACATTTTAATCTCACCAAATAAGGCTTAGTTTTTGAGATTGGAAAGCGATTCTTTCTAGACTTGATTGAGAACACAAATCTGCGACTTATTATAGGACTCCTATAAGACACATTTTAATCTCACCAAATAAGGCTTAGTTTTTGAGATTGGAAAGCGATTCTTTCTAGACTTGATTGAGAACACAAATCTGCGACTTATTATAGGACTCCTATAAGACACATTTTAATCTCACCAAATAAGGCTTAGTTTTTGAGATTGGAAAGCGATTCTTTCTAGACTTGATTGAGAACACAAATCTGCGACTTATTATAGGACTCCTATAAGACACATTTTAATCTCACCAAATAAGGCTTAGTTTTTGAGATTGGAAAGCGATTCTTTCTAGACTTGATTGAGAACACAAATCTGCGACTTATTGTAGGACTCCTATGAGACACAATTTAATCTCACTAAATAGGGCTTAGTTTTTGAGATTGGAAAACGATTCTATCTAGACGTGATTGAGAACACAAATCTGCGACTTATTATAGGACTCCTATAAGACACATTTCAATCTCACCAAATAAGGCTTAGTTTTTGAGATTGGAAAGCGATTCTTTCTAGGCTTGATTGAGAACACAAATCTGCGACTTATTGTAGGACTCCTATGAGACACATTTTAATCTCACTAAATAAGGCTTAGTTTTTGAGATTGGTAAGCGATTCTTTCTACACTCTAAGAAATGGAAGTGTTAAAAAAGTGTTAAAATGGTGTAAACACCGTAAAAACACCCAAAAGAGAGTTTTATTACGTTGAGTTTTTAGGGGCCAATTTAAAGTGTAAATTCGGTGTAAAATAACACCATTAAAACACCGTTTTGAAATTAAACATGTAAAATTATAGTATACTGCGGGGTTTTTAAAAAAGGTCTTTCATTTTCATTAATGTTTTAACATTAAAGTCAATCCGAACAGTAAAAAATTATTGAAAACCTTAATTTTTAAACGGTTTTTTTAAAGATGATATTCATGAAAGAATATATTTTTATCCATTAAATAAAATTAACAAGGAAATTCTTAATCCAACGGTATTGTACATTCATAAAGCACTGCTAAACGTGTTAGGTGACACTCTTAAAAGCGTTATGCGACACTCTCGCAGTGGCGTCGCTAGGCCTTTTATGGGGGCTATAGCGCCCCCAAATTTAAAAGTTAGCCCCCTCAAAATAATCCGTAAACTATACCAAAAAATTGCTCGTAGCCCCCTAAAATTCTTTAACAATATAGTGTAAATAAATTATAATGAAAAGTTCGTTAAGGTTCATCTTTGTAGAGATGAATTTCAATATCAAACAGTAGTGGGGACTAAAAGCAAACGAAAACTAAACTTAAAAAAGGCGAGCGAAATTCTTTCATCTACAATTGTCTCATAGTCAATAACTCGGTTCCGTACTCTTTATCATAAAAGTTTGTATATCTTTAATATACGAATAATTAGATTAAGCCCCCCAAATTTCAAGACTAGGAACGCTATTGCACTCTTGAAAGTGTTACGCGATACTCTTAAAAGTATTGTGTGACACTAAAAAAACGAGACTAGGTTAGGTACTGGCCTCACAGTAGGGCGACTATTATTATTATTGTTACAATTGGGGAGAGGGGGGCTCACATCCTTGCACCAATGTCAGAGGCATATTGTGCACCCACATATTCAGGCCTTGAAGAGACCTGTGGCCACACAGTAAAAAAAGAACAATCGAAATTGAATGTTTCAGCGTTCAATACCTTGCCACTGTGGTGGTACGCATTAGCAATCAAATATGAACGTATAAAGTGGTATTCAATTGTACACGTTAACGAAATGTTCATATTTGAACGCTTATATTGATATTCAAAAATTCACGCTAATAAAGCATTCGGATTAGGTCATTTTGTCATTCAAATCTGATTGCACAGCATTTAAACAAGAGCGTTTTGGCGTTCAAACGAGAACCTATTTGGCGTTCAAATGTAAGCGATTTTGGCGTTCAAATGTAAGCGATTTTGGCGTTCAAATGTAAGCGATTTTGGCGTTCAAATGTAAGCGATTTTGGCGTTCAAATGTAAGCGATTTTGGCGTTCAAATGTAAGCGATTTTGGCGTTCAAATGTAAGCGATTTTGGCGTTCAAATGTAAGCGATTTTGGCGTTCAAATGTAAGCGATTTTGGCGTTCAAATGTAAGCGATTTTGGCGTTCAAATGTAAGCGATTTTGGCGTTCAAATGTAAGCGATTTTGGCGTTCAAATGTAAGCGATTTTGGCGTTCAAATGTAAGCGATTTTGGCGTTCAAATGTAAGCGATTTTGGCGTTCAAATGTAAGCGATTTTGGCGTTCAAATGTAAGCGATTTTGGCGTTCAAATGTAAGCGATTTTGGCGTTCAAATGTAAGCAATTTTGGCGTTCAAATGTAAGCAATTTTGGCGTTCAAATGTAAGCAATTTTGGCGTTAAAATGTAAGCAATTTTGGCGTTAAAATGTAAGCAATTTTGGCGTTAAAATGTAAGCAATTTTGGCGTTAAAATGTAAGCAATTTTGGCGTTAAAATGTAAGCAATTTTGGCGTTCAAACGAGAACGATTTTGGCGCTCAAACGAGAACGATTTTGGCGCTCAAACGAGAACGATTTTAACAGTCATACGAGACCGTTTTTGCATTTAAATAGGATTCATTAACAATCAAACGAGATTGCTTTTGGCGTTCATACGTAACTGTTTGGCTTTATTATAGGATTGGATTAACATTCAAACGGGAACGATATTGGTATACTTCAAGATCATTATTGTGATCAATTCAAGCCATTTACGAACATTATTTTCAAGTATAATACCCGAATAGAAGCCTCTATTCACTAAATTTACCTCATATTAGTACCCTATTTACAGCTTATCAAGTTTATTTGCCTATGGTAATTAACCGCTTTCCTCCCACACGACCAAAGTTCCATTCGGCCGAAAAACACCGCAAATTGTCCGATTCATCAAATGGGACAAAAATTTTGGCTTAAATGTTCCTGGTGAAACTAAAAATAATAATTCCCGGGAACCCAGAGATTCTAACTTACCGTGTTAAGATCCAATTACCCCATAACGATTGAGTGGCTAGGTAAAATGAGCACTAAATCCAAGTATTTTGTAAAATATTAAGCAAAATTTATAGTTTACAAGAAGAAAATATTTTCAAATTGAAGAAACGTACCTTTTCTAATAAATTGATTGATATTTATTGTTATTGTTATTGTTAAGTAATATTCATTACGTAACACTGCAAACAGGTTTGAACATAGAACGAGTACTGTATAAATTAATTAAGCAATATAGGGCCTATAAAAAAGACAGTAAAAAATTTTTTTTTCTAAAGGCTGCCGACAATAAAAAGTTTCTTATTATAGACAAAACAAGTTGGGAAAACAAAATCTTACCTCTCCGAGTCTAGAGGACTACTTATCTTGATATGGAACTATTTCTCTTTTTCTTTGATGAGCAAATGCAGAAGTTAAAATTTACGAGTTATTAAAGCAGTATTCAATGCTTTGCGAATGGACATTAAAGCAGACAACATTTTTCATTCAATAAGGATGAAAATCAGTTATTGGGGAAAAATCAGGAAATGATGAGAATAAAATTAGGAGGGATATAATCTTTATGTGTTTGTAAAGGCCCAATTGTGTACGCCGAAAGTGTATACCCTTTATGATCAAAGTAACATTCACATCTGGATTATTGTTAAACACCATCATAGAGACTATAAACCCCAAGGAGAGGCAGATCCCCCGCTCTACAAGCGCAAATAATGATGTTGCTCCTAAATTGGTACATGAGAACTTCCGTCCCGTTTAATTTAGCTTAGCGGAAGTTGCCCTGTACCGTGAAAAAGGGGCAACAAGTTGAGGCATTCCTTCCACTACTTGGGGTTTATAGTCTCTATGACACCATCCTCTCGTTTCACCTCAACGATATTCTTAGTAGCTATAAACCGATTACGACCAGATCTTTCATTGATCTGATGACCACCACGATGCTATCTTCTATTATAAAATCTAAACCCAATTATATAAATGTGTATTTAACTTTCGGCTCACTCTGAACCGTTAATGTCTCTTCATTACAGACACGATTATTAAAAGAAATATTTTATTTCACCTCGGACCTCAATTGTCTACTCTTTCGTTCACTAGGATTTTTATGGATAATAATTGATTTTCCCGACAGAGTAAGCCTTAGCATTCTTCTTCTAATTACTTTAGCAAGCTTTATTCTATATACAGATGAAGTATCGCTATAGTTAAATATAAACAGCCATTTCAAATAATAATATTAAAAAATGTCTTTGGAATATCAAAATGAAACACAGCTTTAAAGCTACAAAAGTACTAAAGGCATCGTAATTACGAAAAATATTTCCACATATTCACTTTATATTCTGGAAAAAGGGAATAGAAAAGTTTTTGTAGTATTTCTTTACACATCAACACAAGGCGAACTACTACCGCAGCACTCCAGTGTAACAACGGACGGACACACACAGACAATCACATTTCATAAACAGAAAATCGAATGATGGTGATGAAAAATTCGCAAAATATTATGTTCTCTAACATCAAAATATAATAAATATAACTTTTTGAATTTTAATATTAAAATTTTGATTAAATAAACCTGAATTTATACCATTGTAAATAATACACCAAAAAAACCCGCCATGAAACTCTCCCGTGCACGCCCAGAAAGGTCTCATTTGACTAGAAAAAGGCTCCCGAGTGACCGCTCATAACGCTCTCGTTAAAAAGCCAAAAACGCCCTCATTTGAACAACAAAAACAGTCATGTTTGAACGCCCATAATTCTCTTGCTTTAAAGCCAAAAACACTCCTGTTAGAACGACAAAAACAATCTCTTTTGAACGCCAAAATGTTTTTATTTAAACGCCCAAAAACGCTCTAGTTTGAATACTAATACATCCTATTAGAACGCCAAAACGACCATGTCTGAACGTTTCATTAGAGGCCAACATGTGGGGCACATGCTTTTGTGACATGTCTTATCTTTATTTTGAGTAAAATTAGAGTAGAAAATGGTTTTTTTTTTTTTTAAATATATTAGAGTAGATTCGGTCAAACGCGTTTCTGGTGTTCGAAAAACTCTTCGTGAAAAGAGATTGTTAAATTTAACGAGTTCGTCTGTATCTACTGCTGGGATATTATAGCCTCCAAAACCAATTTAACACCCGATGAATTTTTACTAATTTAAAACTTTCTGCCATTTCAGAAGTTATTAAGTCGTTGAAAATGACCAACATATCATGCAGTTTCACGCTGGATTTTGTGCAGTTTCACATTGCATGAGAGAACTACCCTTGTCTAAAGGGTTATAGCTCTGCATGTTAGAACTGTCACTTAAGTTCTCTCAAGGTGGAACCTTGCTATGAATATAGCGCTATTCGCGAATAAATCAAACACTCATATGAGAGTAAAAAATTCACTTTTAGTTCGATATAAGAGTTAAAAAGGTGTTAAACTACACCTCTATTGCACCATTTTAATCTTATCTTTGACACCAATTGCTCAAATAAGTGTTATTAAACCCTTTTAGGGGTGTAAATGAACACCTGTAACGGTGTCAAATTTGGACCCATATAAACTACTTTAAAGGTGTTAAGGCACACCCCATATTCTTAGAGTGTACCAGCATAGTTTTTCCTTGTTTTTTTGCAATTTGCAATTAAACAACAGAAAATCGAGGGAATCTTGCAATAGTATACAAGTAAGAGACTCGAGGGAATCTTACAATAGTATACAAGTAAGAGACTCGAGGGAATCTTACAATAGTATACAAGTAAGAGACTCGAGGGAATCTTACAATAGTATACAAGTAAGAGACTCGAGGGAATCTTACAATAGTATACAAGTAAGAGACTCGAGGGAATCTTACAATAGTATACAAGTAAGAGACTCGAGGGAATCTTACAATAGTATACAAGTAAGAGACTCGAGGGAATCTTACAATAGTATACAAGTAAGAGACTCGAGGGAATCTTACAATAGTATACAAGTAAGAGACTCGAGGGAATCTTACAATAGTATACAAGTAAGAGACTCGAGGGAATCTTACAATAGTATACAAGTAAGAGACTCGAGGGAATCTTACAATAGTATACAAGTAAGAGACTCGAGGGAATCTTACAATAGTATACAAGTAAGAGACTCGAGGGAATCTTACAATAGTATACAAGTAAGAGACTCGAGGGAATCTTACAATAGTATACAAGTAAGAGACTCGAGGGAATCTTACAATAGTATACAAGTAAGAGACTCGAGGGAATCTTACAATAGTATACAAGTAAGAGACTCGAGGGAATCTTACAATAGTATACAAGTAAGAGACTCGAGGGAATCTTACAATAGTATACAAGTAAGAGACTCGAGGGAATCTTACAATAGTATACAAGTAAGAGACTCGAGGGAATCTTACAATAGTATACAAGTAAGAGACTCGAGGGAATCTTACAATAGTATACAAGTAAGAGACTCGAGGGAATCTTACAATAGTATACAAGTAAGAGACTCCAGGGAATCTTGCAATAGTATACAAGTAAGAGACTCCAGGGAATCTTGCAATAGTATACAAGTAAGAGACTCCAGGGAATCTTGCAATAGTATACAAGTAAGAGACTCCAGGGAATCTTGCAATAGTATACAAGTAAGAGACTCCAGGGAATCTTGCAATAGTATACAAGTAAGAGACTCCAGGGAATCTTGCAATAGTATACAAGTAAGAGACTCCAGGGAATCTTGCAATAGTATACAAGTAAGAGACTCCAGGGAATCTTGCAATAGTATACAAGCAAGAGACTCCAGGGAATCTTGCAATAGTATACAAGCAAGAGACTCCAGGGAATTTTATAATAGTATACAAGGAAGAGACTCGAGGGAATCTTACAATAGCATCCAAATACGACACACCAGGGAGTCTTACTACAGTGTCCGAAGTAGAGACTAGAGGGAATTTTGCTATAGTGTCCAAATGAAAGACTCTATGAAATCTTACATTAGTGTCCAAAAAAAAGACTGCAGGAAATCTTACATTAGCATTCAAATACGACACTCCTGGAAGTCTTACTACAGTATCCGAATTAAAGACTAGAGGAAATCTTACTATAGTGTCAAAAAAAGAAACTCGAGGGAATCTTACTATAGTATCCCAATAAGACACTCCTGGGAATCTTAGTATAGTGTCCGAAAATGTGACTCGGGGAGTCTTACTATAATGTCCAAATAAGGGACTCGAGGGAATCTTACTAAAGTGTCCAAAAAGAGACTCGAGGGAGTATTACTCTAGTATCAAAATATGAACACCCGATGGAAACTTACAATGGTATCCAAAATAGAGATTCGAAAGAATCTTACTATAGTGTCCAAAAAAGAGACTTAATGGAATGTCCAATTAAGAGACTCGAGGGGTACTGCTACAAGTCTTGTAAATTTAGAAATCCAAACTCAAATTAGTCTCGTTTTTGGACTGCCGGTGTACCTAGTGGGGACTTATTACGGTACTTAAATAAGTCTTGAAATTCTAACCGCGATTTTGGCAAGGGTAAGACCAATATGTAACCACGAAATAACGATGTAACTTTGGTTAAACCCTAAGCACAATACCTGTTTTAAAAGGATGCTTATGACTCGATGGGGTTCAGCCTCCAGAGAATCCACGTCGACACGGGCACTCGCGTACTTGCGAGGACTTAAACCGGAAATCCAGTTAACCAAACACGCACCAAGTCTAAAGTCGACAGTAATTCATGATTGAGATACAACGTGACGATAGCAACCACCTTTTGTCCGTTTATGCCGAATTTATATGTAACGTAAACTTTGGTGTGATTTTCTATCGTGAAAATGTATAGGAGCGCAAGCGCAGTAGGCCAGTCGAGGTCGCTAAAAAGTCTAAAAAATAAAGACGCCAACGATAACTGCATCAAAAAATAAAAAGTCGAAATAAAAAATTTCCATTAATATCCCGAGCGCTCGGAGATTTCTTGTAAAATATTCTAGAGGGCCGGTAGGCCCTTCTAGATAAGATCCCACACCCTCCCGTAATGTTAAAAAAAAATTCACAGATTTTCGCCGATTTTCCCATAGGAATAACATGGGGTTTTTGGTGCTCCTGTACATCGAATCATTTAAAAACTAAAGCGAAGTTACGTTTCGGAATACTTTCAAATTAACAAGTAACTATTCAAGGTGTGCCTTTTTCAAGTTTCATCAAAATTAATTAAGTCTAAGTATGTTAATTTAATTAAAAATGTAAGTACCTCAAAAGATTATTCTACAGCAGACGACGCTAATTGTTCATTACTCTACAGTAGACGACGCTAATTTGCCCTTTCACCGCCTTGAAACTTTAACTTGATATTTTTCAATAAATATAACACTATATTTATTAAAAATTTCTTTGGCGGGTCTATTTTTCGTTTAATTATGTGTCTCGGTTGAAATTATATACTTAAGATACCTTTTTAATTTATATTTTAGATGTTAGTTTCGACCAAGGCTTAAGTTGCCTTACTTAGGCCATGGATTTATAATAGAAGCTTACGCTTCATGGATATTTCACTGTAGCCTTCAGTAAGGCATAAGGATAGATGGATCAGTGTTGGAAATAAGGATTTTTTTTTTAAACTGGACCTGTGGCCTAGGTATTTTTATTAAAACAACTGGCCACGGTGCCACTCACTGTAAACGTACAAGGGCAGTAAACGCAATGTCATGGATAATTGTAATCGTAGAGTGGACTGTAAAAGATACGGATTTGATAGTTTAAAAATCGTGGCAGGATGTTGGTTTTGAAGTTGACTATTAAGCTCGGGTTCTAAAACGAATTGTGAGCCGTATCTTATAAGAATTAGTAGAAGTGTAGAACCATTTTTAACCTCGTCCTAGAAGTGAAAAATTTCGCATTTCAGGCAAAAAATTGTTTTATAATAGATTAATACAAATGCAGACTGAAGGAACAGATATTATATAAAAAAGGACTTGGTTTGCCCAAGCCTGAAAAACAAAACGATAAGAGTTTTTTCCAGTTGACTGAAGCGCGGATATTTTATTTTTCTATATAATTTTAAAGACAATCCGTATTTTACTACTCTTTAGAATTTAATTCTATCTCCTGATTTTACTGGTAATGGATTTATTTCCTATAAATTAATTGAAATTAAAAATTACTTATCTCAGATTTTTCAACAATTCCATTTTCGTAAAATTTTATCCTGAAAAATCTGAGATAAGTAATTTTTTATTTCAATTAATTTATAGGAAATAAATCCATTACCAGTAAAATCAGGAGATTGAATTAAATTCTAAAGAGTAGTAAAATACGGATTGTCTTTAAAATTATATAGAAAAATAAAATATCCGCGCTTCAGTCAACTGGAAAAAACTCTTATCGTTTTGTTTTTCAGGCTTGGGCAAACCAAGTCCTTTTTTATATAATATTTAAGTGCGTCAAATTAAAGCGGCCTTTATACGCTCAATGTTTTGCACAAATAAAGTGGGGGACATTAATAAAATTCATCATCTTATAAAATATTCCCAAGACTTTTCTTTAATTGTGCAAATAAAATCTATCATGATATTGAAAGCTCAATATGTAGAAAAAAATTTTTTTTAATTTTATTGGGCAAATATATTGATCATATTGCACACTATTTATTCAATTATATTGAATATATTTTATCACAATAAAAAGTTGATGTTGAGTCCATGGCATGGACCGTGTACAATTTTATTGACCAAACATAACATATAGATCGTTAAATACACAGACTTTAGTTTTATTCCAATGCGAAATATTGTTCGTATTTTGAATAAAATTTTGAGCAATAAAAACTCACTCAAAATATATGTTCAGTTTTTTTACGCAAATATTGTCCAAAATTTACTGCAAATGATTTTCCATTTCCTAAAACATATTGTAGCATTATATTTGAACTTTGCACAAATATTAGTCAGGATAACGTTCTATTTATATTTTGTAACTTAAACAACGGGCCCCACGTTTTTTGCGCAAATTATTGAGCGTGTAGGGTGCCCTTATCGCAGAAAATTGGAACTATATATAGGCTCGCAGTTAGCCGCCAAAGAAATAATTAGAGAGGTACTAACAATATTAACACGTTCCTAGCTGTTACCTTGGTTCACCAAGAGGGACGTGCTTTAAAATTGGTTTAAAACCTCTTTTAAGTACTTGCGCAAACAGCACGTTAATTAATTTACTTCTAGCATAGTTAGCAAAGCACATGATCATTCAGATAGAGTTTAAATTAGTTATTCTATGACAAATATTACAGCATATACCATTCCATAATTTCCATTAAATACTCATCAAGAAACCAAGCCTTCATGGCTTACTGATGAATTTAAAAAATAGCCTAAGCCTATTTAATTAATAAAGTGGCTTTGTAAGCTTGTCTTATTTCCCTGGCTGGGTTGCAGTCTGGGAAATAGCACGCTTCCTCTGGTCCAAAACCAGTTTTTTAATTGCTTGGACTAGTTTTTTAATTCAAGAAGTGTGGCCCTGGGTTACTGGTCCTCGGGACCAGTTTATTAATTGCAAAGGGGAACAAAGGCTGGGACCAGTTCGGAGACTAGTTTATTATTTTGGACAGTAAGGGGTCACTGGTCCCAAGGACTAGTATAGGGAGAGGGCAAACCCATTCTTGCTACGTCATAGGCTTATATCTCTTACATCGATTCCATCCCCCTAACGGGAGAATTTCAGTATCGCGCCTACAAACGCTCCCCTAGGTAGAGGTATAAAATGACGTCGGATGTTCTTTCCCTCCCTGACAAACGCCCTCTCCCTATTAAAAATATCCATATTTCCCAGACTGCTGGGTTGCACAGTTAAAAATTTTTAAGCGCAGTCTGTATGCGAATTTTTCATCTATAATAATAAATATAAATTTGATTTCTTAAATTAAAAATATGATCATAAAATCTAAACATTTTTCTAAATCCAGTTTAACACTTTTAATTTGTAATAAATATATTTTTCTATTAAATTTATAGTTCAGGTATTTGAGTATAGATAGCGCTTAAAAATATTAAGAGTTGAAACTTGAATGTCGATAAGTGGAGTAATATCTTTTAGACACTGGAGTGTCAATTGAAAATGGACTGGATGTATAATAGAAATTAATGTGTCAAAAATGTAGATGCTAGGCTAGAACACTGAACCTACGACACGTTTAATGAGTAAGTGGATATTTACCAATATTTTACTTTAATTAATTGTTCAATTAACCAGATTGAAAATACTCCTTGTTTCTCTACATGCGAATGATGCGACTCCTGGAGAGAAACAAGGAGTATGAATACGCACTGAAAAGCAGACGATTTCTTCTGTTCGTCTGCTACGCAAGGGTTTATTTTCTCTTTTCCGTGACGATTTAGCGTTCCCTGGAGAAGTTTATTCCTGTTTAATGAAATCATCTCCTTCTCAATAAGTTTCTGTTTAATATTTAACGTTCACTTACAAAGAGTCCTTCAAATTTGCATGTGTTAACTGTAAAATTATGACAACGAAAGTGCACAGCCAGTTGCAAACCCAAGTTCTGAGTCTTTACCGTCAACTACTTCGGGTTGCTCGTGACAAACCAGGAGCTGCGCCTCAAATTAAATACTACTTTCGTCAAAACGCTTCTCTCTCAAAAACAGACACAATACTAATTGAACAATTACTTCGCCGTGGCTTCCGAACTCTTGACATGTTGAAAAGCGGTAGTGTTAGTGGCATGGGTAGATTCAAAAACTAGTGAAATGATGCTTAAACTGTTAATGTCAACTGTGGCAGGCTATTTTCGTTTAAATAAACAAGTAGGACTCGAGGATATTGGTATACTTTATGTTAGCCCAAATTTCATAATTGTTAATAAACAATGCGATGTTCTAATAAATTCAAATGAACCTAATAGCCCTATTACCGTTGAAAACCAACTTCGACACTTTTTCCCACACTTGATAGATACCAATGTTAGACATAGCTTTCGCTTTATTCACAGACTCGATTTCGCTACTAGCGGAACCATGTGTGTGGCTCTGAATAAAATAGCCGCTCAAAGTGCCTCTAAAACATTTGAAACACGCCTCTCTCAGAAATATTATTTAGCCCTCGTTCATGGTCACGTTACACCATCAGTTTTATCAATAGACAAAGCCATAGGCTCAGATTCCCGTCCAGATTTCTCTCATTGTATGTGCACAGATAGTTATTCTTATTGTTTAAAACCTCGTAGGGCTTTGACTTTAATCGTAGTTTTAGAATTAGGACTTTATAATGGAAAACCCGCTTCAAAAATTATGTTAAAACCTATTACAGGGAGAAGGCATCAACTTAGAGTACATTGTAACGAAGTTAATCATACGATAATTGGGGATTATACTTATAGTCAAAGACAAGATAAGGCACCTTATCGAATGTTTCTTCACGCTTTTAGGCTTGTTTTACCGACAAAAATTGAGTCAATTGATATAAATTCCCCGGATCCATTTACGAAAAATGATGCTAGAAATCTATGGTTACCCCTTACAATAGTTAATGAAATTGATGATGATATTTACTCCAAATTTCCTGATGTAAAACTGTGATACCAAATTTAATTAATTAAGATTAAAAGCTAAATTAATTTTATGAATTAATATTATCAAAATTGATAACAGGATCAAATAAATTAAGAAAATCTTGGCTTAAATGTATTGTAAAAAAATATGTCATCTACCAAAGAAATAGTTGATTTCATAAAATATACCTTATGGTCTTGGCCATCTTGTTGGAATGTTGCTTCGTCTCTAAGTCACGTGACTAAAATGTATACATAGTTCTCAGACTAGGAGGATTGATACAATTTACACCAGGAGTCAAGGCTACTTGGTGCTGCACTTTGTACGCCAAGTAGCCTGGCCTCCTGGTATAAATGGTATCAATCCTCCTAGTCAGAAAACTATGCAGTTGAACACTGATTTACATTCATTATCTTACTTAAATTTCAAAATTGGTGTGAAAAAACCTAAGTAGCCAAGGCTTAAAGGTATTAAGAAATTGTTCATTTTAAGTATAGTCCACTCTATCGAGCAGCCAGCGTGATCGAGTGGGCTATGCGTTAATGAAATGGTCGGTTTTCATTCACTCTTGCGAGATGACTAAATAGAGAGTTTAAGCATCCCCTAAACGCGTACGTGTAGCTACCTTCCACAGTACATTAGACCAATGCATTGTCAAAGGTGGCTACACGTACGCGTATAGGGGATGCTTAAACTCTCTAATGACGTCGATGGCAACATTTTCTCTATAAGCTCCTCCTCTTTTATAAAATCATCTATTAAAAGAAAAATTTTTAAATTAAAGACAAAGTTATTATATTAATAAAATTTAAAAATCATGCTGAAATTTTATTATTAATTCACCCAGTTTACCAAACTTGTACCAGAAGCATAGAGGAATGACTCTGGCAATTTCCCTTATAGTCTTTTAGAGGCATGGCATAAGGTAATGCTTCTAACGGCCTCTAGTTTTCATATGGAACATAATTAGATGTTCGGTGGGGGCGTGGGACTACTTTCCCCACTGTTAATATCCCCCTTTTTCCATAAGACCAAAAGAGGGCGCCAGGGTCTGTTTCGAAAATCAGTTTACACAGGCCAAAGGCAAAGTTGTCTCTCCATGCTTCCTCCATGTTAGAAGTAGACAATCATCTATTTTTGGGCTGATATTGTGCCACATTTTGTGATTTGATTTCATTTAATTGAAATAATTATAATTCTGAATTAAAAATTGCGAATTGTAGGAAAAAAAAATGCTTTCCGTTAAAAAGAAATGAAATTGTAGATTAAAATTAATCCTTAACTCCTTATAGAGTAACAGTGCTATTTTAATTTAAAGCAAATTAATTGAATTGATTAGGAAAAATTGTAACTTAAAAAAAGAATAGATTATACTAATAAGAGCCTTGTGCCAAAAATGCAAAATAAAAACTTACTTGACAAATGCCTTGTAATTTTTGAATTTAGAACTTTTAGAAGCAAATTAAATAAAATTAAACAACCTGAGACTTTCTGATTTTTTTTTTTTAAATTCATCTGAAACATAAAAAAAACATTTTTCTAAGTATATATAATTTTCAACACTCCTACAGGTCTATTTTTAGAAAGGATTTGATCTTGAAAACTTTCAACTCTTTCACCCTTGGAAAAAATTAAAAATTGGTAAATGACAATGCATATTTTACAGTTTTGGTTTTGGCCAATAGCCCCTTCCAAAAAGTTTGACTGCCTTGTGCATCTTGTTGTTTAAGTTCTTCGCGCATGCGCACTTGGAGCTAAAAAACGTCATATCTAGGTTGTGAACTAAGCTATGCGGGGAAACTACTTCCTGTTTGTAGGAAGAACTGAACTGACTCAGACTAAGAACATTCTTTCAAAACTTTTTGGAAGGGGCCCTTCCAAAAAGTTTGACTGCCTTGTGCATCTTGTTGTTTAAGTTCTTCGCGCATGCGCACTTGGAGCTAAAAAACGTCATATCTAGGTTGTGAACTAAGCTATGCGGGGAAACTACTTCCTGTTTGTAGGAAGAACTGAACTGACTCAGACTAAGAACATTTTTTCAAAACTTTTTGGAAGGGGCTATTAGAAGTAGAGGAAATATTTTATTTTTTGAACTTTGGCCAATAATTATTTTTATTTTCTCACCTTTGAATATAGACTCTTCAAACTTTTCAGCTTTTCTGATGATTTTGCCTTGGACCATTCCGTCTATTTGCAGGGTTGCCATGGTCAGAGAAGTCCTGGAAAAGTCAGAGAATTTTAAAATGGACCAAAAATTTCAGGGAATTTTAAGAATTATAAATAGGAGAAAACTAAAAATTAATATGAATCCTATAACTTACCTGATTAGATTAATTTTAAAATTACTCATTAAAATAGCTCCCATATATTAACGTCTTTAATATTTGTTTCATTATCTACTTTATAACATAATACACATTTTAATTCTTCTAGGAATTTCTTTCGGTTTTCCAATTGAGTTTTCCCTAATTAATAATTAAGGTATCATTGGTTAATTATTTAAATGTCGCGATAGCGGAGATTTAATTTTAACATCGAGCTTTCGTATATATAATTTATGACGTTACAAAACATTCCACCAAGACGTTAAAGTTTCCTTATTACGGGATGGGTTTAAATATTTACACAAAAAAATGACATAGTTTACGCTTACAGAAAAACAAAACCTAAAAATTACACATAGACAAGTACGGTTACATGTATTTGTTTCTTTGTATCAATGTTGTTCTTGGTTTATTTCCTTAGTCGTTTCAATATTTGTACATTTAAGTGCTACTGGTATTTAAATGCTTATATTTAAAATTTTTATTTCTTTTATTTTGTAAGGCGATAATTTTTTTTTTTTTTTCAATATATTTTATCGGAATAATTTTTTCTTTAAAGTATCTAGAATCGTTCTTTCCCGTCAAATAACGTTTTTAGTACCGTGGTAAAAATTTATATGATTAATTAGATGAAACTGAGATATGTCATCGTGTTCTTTTTTTTTTTTAATATTATTTGTTTTCCCCGATCTAATTATTATTACGATTAAATTTTATATAAAATACACTTCTAAACGATACACGTAATTTACGAAAGCTCAGTGTTAAAATTGAAACCCCAACTACCCAAATGTTTTCAAATTTGTTAAGGTATGGTATTTAAAAAGGTTTTTTCTCTTGTTACATTGGAAAGTTCACAAAATTTTAACTCTGCATTTTTATTATTATAATTTTTTTTTTGAAAGTTGGGGAAGATTTATAGCGATTGCATCTTAATCATTCGTTAATATATTTATTTACAAACAATTACGGTTGCGGATGAAGGATTATTATTTATAATTGTTGTTTATTAATCTTTCTTTATTATTTGTTTACTAAATATCACTGTCGGACCTATGGCCTGCTACAAAATTTTGAACCATTCTTTCGGGTTCATGGTCAATTTTTAAAGCCAGATTTTACTTTCTTTCTAATATAAATCTAAGAATGCATTAGGATTTTCAGTAAACTCCAATTTTTAAACACGACGAATTAACGCTGGGTTGGTTTTTAGCTGTAAATATCGTTCCTACACGATTTTTACAATGAGTTATTCGAGTCTGATTTGTAGGTCGTATGAGACCTTCAGACTGCTTATACTCAAATTTTGGTTAATATATTTTTAAGCCTCCGATTGTTGGACGGGCCTGCCAACTCTGAAATCTCAATTTTTAATTTGCTTTGGTATATTCAAATTTTTACCAACAGCTCTCCTTAATATTTGCCCAAAGGCCTCAAATACTTCTCGGAGTGGCGCTTTCCAAATTAAGCTGACATGGTTTTAATTTATTCGTCATAAATTAGTGGTGGTACACGATTCAAAGTTGAGTGAAGAGATGAGTCTGGTAAAGATCAGAAGGTACATTAGGTACGAAAGGTGGTCGCGCGTTCATAGGTTGGGGACTATGGCTGTGTTGCACTTCTCGAAGGAATTCTCGTAATTCACTCTTCAAGCTCGTGACAATCTCCTGTTTCAAAATTTCTACGTCGCTCGACGTCAGGAGACCGCTGTACTGAAACTCGTTGTGATGACTGGTCCCCGGATGTTCGTTGTATTCACCAGGATCATAACTACAAGGCGGTACGCCACCGCCTTGACCGTCGGAGTTGGCACCGTTCCAGGAGGAATTACCTCTGAGAGAGCGAATGATGTCTCGTTTTATGCTGTCCAGTTGTCCAGTGTTGCGTGCTGCCTCGCGTTTACGGTCTTCCCGTAGTTCGTACCTTTAGGGGATTTTTGAACGAAATGGTTTAGATGGAGTTAGACAATAGTTAAAGGAACTGTAAAGATACTTTGATTATTAAGTTTTTTTCCCGCATAGAATATAAGATAATAAAACTAATTATGTACGCTTTTTCAAGTTTTGTTAAATATCAACTTAAAAATTCGTGGATAAAATAATATTTGGAATTGAACGCGGCACGATTAAAAGAAAAAAAAACGCCAGTAGCGTGCTACATATCTATTTCACCGTAATGCTTAACAATTCTGGCATCATTAAGCGGTCAAACGAGGGGCTGTGTGCCTATTTCATTGTAACTATTTTAAATTTTTAAGTAGGAAAAACTGATTCGATTTCCTTTTCACGTTTTCAAGTATTTAAAACTAAAATCCCTTTAAGAACTTAATGATGAACAGCATGTTTAATTGGACACCAACATCTTCGTGGTTTTTCCCTCACGCAATTGAACTGAGGTTCTATAAGATTCCATCTAAAACTGAAGCCCTGTTCTAGGTGAAACAAGGGTGCAGTTGAGAGAGGGACTTACATCAACGTCAACGACGTCCCCCCCTTTTCGACATTATTTACTGTCTTTGTGAAATGTATATTTTAAACATACCTAAGACTAGATATATCTTGCTTAATCTCCAGCAAGTCGTCCTCGTTCACTCCGTCCTGTCTGAGTTGCTTTTTAGTTTGGTGGATGTAACGGCTGACGAGACGTTTCATCACCTCCTGAAATTGACGTTGACAATCTACATGTATCCAGTGGTAGTTACTACGACTAACCTACATAGCGTGCAATATAAGGAAGGTTTGGTTCAAAAATATTTTACGAAACTTAATAATAATAAATATAGTTATGACAGATGCGTTAGTTTGATGTTAAGTAACGTGATGATCATGTCACTGTATTTTATCAGTGGTTGATGTAACTGGCGATCTTTACTAATTCTTGATTTTTATGCAATTTCCTATCATTTTCAGAGGTTTTACGTCAATTCTTCGGTATTATTTTTATGGCATTCTCTTCGATTTACTGTACACTTTCCGATATAAGATGTGTGTAACAAATGTTCCATAAGTTTGACACTGCTCACTGTGAGCTGAATTGTCATAAATTATCGCAAAATGGTGCCTACGGTAAGGCTTAGCCCAGACTTGCATTAGGAAGACACTATGCAAAACCGCGAGAACTCAGTTATCGTGTTTTCGAGCTATCTCTTAGAAAGACAGAACATTATTCCGTATTCTGCTACAGTTTTCATCTCTGTGTACTGACGAAAATTTCTAACGTACAAGGGACAAAATTCTTTCGTATATTCTACGTTTAACGGTGAACAACGAAACCTTCGTGCTGAAAATCCATAGCATGTTTGCACATTTTTGTACAATTAAGAGTTCAAATTAGTCACTACATATCAGTGCCCGTAGCGTATAAAGTATCCTTGATATCTTCTAGAAGTGTTTTGCTCTCAGTATGAAATTTACAGTTTTCATCGCTGTGCACAAACTAAAATTTGGAACCTATCAAGTGAAAAAAATTCTACGTGCAACAGTGCACAACGAAACCTTTGTGCTGAAAATCTACAGCATGTTTGCGCATTTTTGTACATCAAGAGTTCAAATTAGTCACTCTAAACCAGTCCCTGTAGTGTATAAAGTATCCTTGATATCGTCTAGAAGTGTTTTGCTCTCAGCAAGGAATGAAACTCGGTCTTATTTCCCAACTTACGAGGATATAACTTAAGACAGAAGTTGATGACTGGGAAGTATTGGACACTAAGGCATTATATAGTATCCATCCCTGCAAGTCAAAATTGCCTATGGCAATCGTAAAAGAGGGTAGAAAGTTTCCTCCCCACTGGGAAAACTATCTAATCTACTGAAAACAAGTTGGGAAAACCAAAATATTACCTCTCCGAGTCAACACGACTACTTACAAACTTATTTACCCAGATATGAAAATGTTTCTTAAGTTAAAATTTATGAAATATTAAAGCAGTATACAAAGCATAGCAAATTTACTGTAAATCAGACGACATTTTACATCCAATAATGATATTCTTGTACACATTAAAATCATCCGATGGGGGAAAAACGGGTCATCGGCGTTTTATAAATGACGCTAGCGCAATAAAGCGTGCAAGGTACCAAGGCTTAACAAAAATTGTAGGATAACATATTTATAGAGATAGATAACAACTTTTATAATAAAAATTAGCAACTAACATATCTCTTAAAATTCTCGCGTGATCAACTGGTTTCACGCCAATTAAATAGCTATAGTCCCATAGAGCTATTTGTATTAATTCCTCCATGGTTTTTTTCGCCAAGCTGAGAACTACGCGTTTTACGTCACGTTTTCCAAAAAGCCGACTATTTTCTTTGAAGACCGCGCTAGCTCAGCGCTAAGCACCGTGACGTCAAAATTCAAAAACAAAATCCCTGGGCCGCGTTCAGCAGCGCTGGGCTCTGCTGAACGCGGCCCAGATTTCCACCATGATTATAAAATCTAAGCCTAATTATTTAAAAGTGTATTTAACTTTCGGCTCACTCTGAACCGTTAATGTCTCTGCAAACAGAAACGAAAACCAAACCCAAACGTTTACTTTATGGTTCACTAGGCCTATTGACAAATAAAAGTTCATTTGACCAACATAGCAGCGTTGTGCTTGTATTCACTGTGACTTTAGAAAGGATTATGCTATAAACAGATGTAGTATAGCTTAAGTAATATATAAACATCCATTTTAAATAATAATATTAAAAATATTCTTTGGAATATCAAAATGAAATAGAGCTTTAAAGCTACAAAAGTACTAAATGCATCATAATTACGAAAAATATTTCCACATATTCACTTAAGGATAAAGGGAATATTATCGTTGTGTTGGATTTCTTTACACATCAAAACAAAACGAACTTCTAACGCAGCGCACTACTGTAACAACGGACGGACACATACAAGATCCAAAAACCCGACTATTTTCTTTGATGACTACGCTGGCTCAGCGCTGAGCAGCGTGACGTCACAATTCACAAACCAAATTCCATCCTGTAGGACACTGCTAACAGCGCTGAGCTCTGCTGAACGCGGCACAGATTTCCGCCATGATGCTTTACTTAATTTTAAAATCTAAACCTGATTATTTTAAAGTGTTTTTAACTTTCGGTCTTTCTGAACCGTTAATGTCTCTGCATTACAGAAACGAAAAACAAACCCAAGTGTTTACTTTATGGTTCATTAGGCCTATTGACATATAAAAGTTCATTTGACCGACAAAGTAGCGTTCTTTTAGAAATCACTAAAGAAAGGATTATGCTATAAACAGATTTAGTATAGCTTTAGTAATATGTAAACATCCATTTCAAATAACAAAATTAAAAAAAATCTTTGGAATATCAAAATGAAACGGAGCTTTAAAGCTACAAAAGTACTAAATGCATCGTAATTACGAAAAATATTTCCACATATTCATTTTATATTATGGAAAACGGGAATATTAAGGTTCTGGAGGGGATCTTTACACATCAAAACAAAACGAACTTCTAACGCAGCGCACTAGTGTTACAACGGACGGAAACATATAGACAAACACATAGACTGCTGTTTTACCCTTTCCGTATTAATTTTGAGTTGAGAGACATGATTATCTTAAATATTAAAATAAATATAATTAATATTAAATATTTTCTTCGATAGTTGTTCGCCTTATTGAGCGTTACATCGTTTTGAAAAAGAACAATTAAACATTCTTGAGAGACTTGACTAATATTGGCGTTTGAAATGAAGCATACGCCGGTTGCTTTGCCTTCATCAAATAGGTAGTATATAAGGGTGTCGAATCGCAGCTATGGATAAGAACAGCGCAATTGCGTGAACCTTTGGTGGAAGCCCCACCATTGGGAGGCCGGACGTTTCTCGTAACCCTGGCCGATCGCCGCGTGTGTCTTAACCTTAAGGAGTAGAAGCCAGGTGTACAGACTGGTGTCCATGTGGGATGGACAAAAACAAAGACCAGAAGATGGTGGTGTTAGAAGCCAGGTGTACAGACTGGTGTCCGTGTGGGATGGACAAAAACAAAGACCAGAAGATGGTGGTGTTAGAAGCCATGTGTACAGACTGGTGTCCATGTGGGATGGACAAAAACAAAGACCAGAAGATGGTGGTGTTAGATGCCAGGTGTACAACTGGTATCCATGTGGGATGGACGAAAACAAAGACCGGAAAATGATGGTGATAGAAGCCAGTAAGTGCAGACTGGTGTCTATGTGGAATGGACAAAGACCACAAAATTGTGGTGTTTGAAGCCAATAAGTACATATTGGTATTCATGTAGAATAGACAATTGACTAGTCAGATGAAGTAATAATGGCCAGTTGATTTGTGGATAGATTCAAGTTTTGAAATTTCCGGGAACTGTGAATACGGTCCGGAAATAGCGAACACATTTGCTTCAATTCGGAAACTGCGAACACGGTCCCCTGGGGTGTAAGTCAATAACAACAGACAGACACACACACACACACACACACAGACACGTCGAAATTAGAACCTCTCCGTGACATACGTCACTCGGAGAGGTAAAAATCCCACGCCGAGAGACTGTGGCACTAAAACTGTGGGGCGTGTTCAAAACTTCTTCAGCGCCAATCGTTGAAGAGCGGTCTGGCTAGAACTCTATGAAAATCCATTACAATCCGTGGGCCTAGGACCCCACACTAGTTCGACCGGAATTTCTAGCAGTCTATTAAAACAGCTGTTCTTGTCACCATATTGTAAGAAGATCATAAGTGTCGCGAGCATGATTGTGTAACAATGGCCTTAAATATTTTTCTAGAATGTCCCAAACTCCCATTCCCAATCGACGCCGAAACGGGCCGAAACCGCTGCCGCGTACAGCGTACACGCACGTACCCAATCCTGATCCGTTCTCCCTTAAGCCCGCCGTAGCCCAGCTTCGCCGGGAGGTACTCGCCCGTCTCGTGCCTTTACTCGCCTTTTCTAGCGCGGGAAAATAAGTATTTCAAATAATATGACGTCACACAGGTCCAGCTACAAGCGCTCCTGGTGGGAAAAAACGGCGACTTTAATTGTCAATTTTTCAATGGAAATTGGGTGCCGTACTCGGGCCTTGATATAGCGTAGGCAACGTATGGTCGCTAAAATTATACCCACACTTTCGTTCGCAATACGACCTGGTAGCGGATGTTTTCTTAACCACCTATCATCCCTACTACCCTTCTTGTTTTTCGTTTTTTCGATCCACGCACAAACAAACGAGATCTCCCTACATTCTCCAATACACGTAGAAAAACCTATTGTATATAAATGTGTAGTATAATAATAACCGATAAACTTCAAACACTTCTTTTAACAATGGAAACTTCTTTACAACTAACAGATCCAACCACAATTCCTGTCTTACAGAAAAAACGTTCCCCCGAAAGGATAAGTTTTTTATTATCGCTTTAGTGAGCTAAATTTAATAATTTCCATACTCAACAAACACAAAACCTCAAAAGTAAATTGATAAACATCTATGAAAAAAAGAACGTATTTTGCTAAGGAAACATTCCCCCCTGTGCAAACTATAACCGCTGTTACGCATACGAAGAACTCTGTGCCACATTATTTGAATTCTAAATGAAACTGAAAGAAGTGAGGCTTGAAAAATGTTTCAACTCCTGGGTGATGCTGTATGCAAACAGTACCGACTGGAATTCCAACGAGAATAAATTTCCTAGCAAAGACTAAACTCTGTCGAGATTGAAAATAGAATAATCCCAAGAAAAAATTACAATAAAGCCTACATGATTTTAAACAGATGTACATATCGTAACGTATGGAATTTTCGTTCTTCAATAGTAAGATCATATACATCGATCTATCTAGACATATTTCAGGTCACTTTTTCGAAACTGGACCATTCAACAGATATACATTTGAACTAAACTATAACATAACCCTCATCATCATAAATGAATTTCAGTCTTCAAGGATCGCAAAGATAATACCACAAGGGGATAATAGGAGGATGACACTCTGTATCCTCTTAATACTTTAGTTATGTAACATGATTTTTTACATCACCCTATTAGTTTGCTCTCCTGCTCATCAAAATTCGGATGGGCATAGCACCGTGGGGTGAATTCTAAAACTGTTTGGTACTAAAACCTCGGCAATCAACCCACAAACCTTGATTGTCTTGACGTGGGACAAAAATCCACAAGCGCGCCTTGGAAAATAGTTAAGCGCTAATAGAGTAATGACGAGGGAATTATTTATCACGTATGTGATTCGGTTTTAGAACTTTGCTCAAATGTTTTGATGTTGGGAAGAATCATGTTACAATTTCCCTGATTATGCCGAGAGAATACTTTTAAATGTACAAGGACAATCACTTATGACAAATATATCTTGTGTTCGACGTTCGAAGTGAAGTTTTGACCGACATTAGCTTTGACAGTGTTTTTTTCACTTAAACGGTCGAACACGATTTAGGGACAAAGCAAATTGCGAAGCGATGTTTAACCAACCTAATACAATACGTTGCATCACTGAAATTGAATTGATTCTCTGAGAGAAAAAACTAACAGGCATTCTATTTTAACAATATGGCTTGTGAGGCTAAGGTGTTTACAATAATACGGAATGTAAAAAGGGCATTTCCATGGAAGCCGCCATAAACTCTCGGCGCTACTTTATTAATGGCTTGACACCCGCTATCAGAACATCGTGTTCCGTAACCTTGAAAAGACGAATTTCCGAAAAGTAGAGTGGGCAGTCGTAAGAGAGTTCAATGAATACGTTTGTCCGACTTCAAAAATTGTACAAGGCTGTTTTTATGTATTACGCTTTCCGAATTGAGAGATACGTAAAACGAATCATCTATTCAATTTAAATTAATTTTGCACAGTTGCATTTCTCACATTTACTTGGAATTGAACACTCTTTCTATTCTATTCGGCGGGAATGTTTCAATGTATACATTAAGACTAGTGGAGTTTGAAACAAAAATAAAATATTCCAAGGCTTAAAACTATTGGCTTTGTATCTTTTATTAAATTTTGGCCCAATTCCAGAGATCTTGAAAATTATTTTTCCGCCGCATTGCCTGATAAATTGCCCGAATATACGAGATTAAGTTATTCCAGATGGGATTTGAGGCTCTTTTGCATTTTCTTCTATTTTCAAATAAATTCTTAGTAAAATATTAAAGGAGGCCAAGAGCGTAAGTCCACGATCACATATTTCGAATGCTAAAGCATCTTAACTTAAGTAAGGGTGTGTTCTTGGGTCAAACTGAATGGAAAGCCCGAAAGTGTCGAAGAACGTGGCTGCTAAAACATTCACTTACGAAGATATGGGCTCGCAAACATTGGCCTCTAAAACAAGGAAACAGTCACGCATCCTTCGACCCGTTTAATAGTACACTTCTGCTGGCATAAGTTCATAAGATATGTTCCATAAGTTTTTCACTGGTTATTGAGAGTAGGTGAAACATCATATATTCCGTAAAGCGACGCGTGGTGAGGCTCTGTCAAAGGCTTAGTACAGAACAAATATTAAGATGGACTGTAAAACCGAATGTAGTCAATTCTTGCGTCGTTCTCGAACTAGCTCTCTGTTAGTCTCCAGCATGACGAAGTATAGGTTGTGTAATACTTATGGAATATATCTTATAAACTTATGCTGCTAGATAAAGGTTCAATAACGTTCTTAGACTCCACACGAGTTCCTTGTTTCAGTAACCCTATACTTGAGTCTTTATGTCCGAAAATAATTGTCGTATAAGCCATGTTCCTTGACACTTTCGACTCAGTTTGACCCAAGGAATATACATTTTAATTTATGGCAGACTTATCAAAAACACCATGTACGTCGTGATACTGTAAAAGTTTTTCGCAAAGCTGAGGTATGAGAATACTTTCTAACGTACTATAGACGTCAGTAAGAATACATAAATTTCTTCTACTTGGAATCTAATAGGTAAGGGAAGGGCTTAAAACTTTGTTAAACCGTCCGCTCCTCCTTAGCCTTTCATTGGCTATTCACATATATAAGACAACCGCCGACCCTAGGTCTACTTGTTCAGAAAATACAGAGTGAACTTCGGCGCTTATAGGTGGCCGGAGTCCAAGGGCGTGCCAACTACGGGGGGAAGCGGGGGCGAAGGCCCCGCTCAAATTTTCAACTCTATGGGACTTAATTATTAGGCAGCCATTTTGCCCCCGTTAAAGTATAAAATGTTGGCTCATGTTGGCACGCCCCTGCCGGAGTCACGTCGCAGGTCGCTAGCTACGTCAATGTCACGTAGTTTCTAAGTTCAAATGCATCATGCATGACGTCAGGGGTGACGGTTTCTACACATCCTTCCCTTTAATTCAAGGTGAAAGACCCTGAAATAATCTATTAAAGATTTCGAGAGAAGAAATATGTGTATTCCTGACATCAGGGATGAGTTAAATGAAGACTTATATTGATGAGCATATGGTAGGATGGATGATGCATTCTGGATCTTTTTTTTTTAATAAAAACATAAAAATAATTTACCTGATAGTTAACGTTGGTTTGCGTCGTTGCGATATTAATTTGCGGATTGATCCCGTTTTGTTTCGTATTAACGGGCTGTAAGGAAAATTTTAAAACTCAATTACGTTATAAGTAATGTTATATAGATTACTTAAATTAATGATGAACAGAACAGTAAAATAGCAAGAAAATAGAATATGTAACTAAGAGCGTTTATGCAAAAACAACGAACTGCGCATCGATTTCCTTATTTGATTCTATTGATACTGGTGTCATCAGGGAGGAATAGAAAAGGGGACGTATTTTGGGGTCAACTAGTATTCTACACAGCGAGCCTAAACTCCTCCCACAGTCGGAAAAAGGGTGTCGAAGGGGGTTAATTTGGCTCATTCTTGTCACGTGGGTTGCACAACTACAGCCAACGGATGCTCTTTTCCGTATAAAGATTCTCACGAGAGGGCAGTTCGTAGTGCGAATTTGCGGGAAATCTGATGCCTCTTGCCACGTGATAAGAGATAACGAAATTTTTACCCCTTCCTGTAGGGGGAGTGAGGACTTACGGTCATCAGTCTAAAACCCCGTACAAAGTCTCCTTTATGCTTCTCCCTGGTGCCATGTAGGAATTTAAATAAGATGAGAAAGAAATTTATGATTTTCAGCATAATGAAAAATTTAAATATCGGGGAAACAAATGCTTATTTTACCACGGTTTTTTATACAACGTTTTCTTACTTTAAGGGATTGAGATGCTTATAGTTACGTAATGTACTTCATTTTCAAAGCAACTTCCATCAAAATAGTATAATCGATAATTTTCACAAAATTAGAACTTGTTTCTAAAACATGTAGCTCATTTTAGAGCCTTTGTTTAAAAAAGAGGTAGGGTTTTCTTTGTGTCTGACGCGTTAAAAGATCATCTAAAGCAAATCGAAAATTCTTCTGTGAGTGCAAGACTTATCGGTTTTAACATAACACCCCGGCCAATTTTTTAAAAAGTCCTATTAAACTTAATGATCTAAATGTCAAATTCAGACGGCTACGATTGAATCACAGGTTGAGTCAAATTTGTTTCGTGTCAATTCTCATGGACAAGCTACTTTTGAGCTTCTGAGTCTGTCCGTGTTCTATTTTCCTAGTTTGTAGTTTCTAAACTGACCCCAATAATTTATAATGATACACCCAATTGATCTTTTATCTAAGCAATCTGACTTGAGTGATTGGGTTAATTAGAGTTCCAAAAAGCGCAGAATCAGTAGACAACACATTACTGTGAAAGAGATTTTGTCAAAAACGTTCTACGATAATGGAACCGTTATTACGGTGTAGTTGTTTTTAATTGTCAACACACCTACTGACCACGGTCTTAGTTACACAAAAAAAACTCTGGATAGGCCTACCTTCTTCTCGCCATGTATGTAAGTAATGTCTCTATGTTGTACAGGCTGTAAAACGAATCACAAACGTACCACGGTTCAGTTAGCTATACTATAACGGATTTCTACGAGACGAAAAGGGTTTTCGAGATAATGACATTGCACAGTACATACCTTGACGATTCGTCGATCGAACGTCGGTTTATTAAAAAACTCGCTACATTTTTGGCACATTCTGCCCGTCATCCAATGGAGCCCCCTCAAGAAGTAGAAAATCGCTTTTGGGCTGATGATGATATTGAATGGCGGTGGTAAAGTCGAACCTTGGTCGAAGTAACCCATCCATAATTTGGAACGAGCAAACTTCCATTCCATGTCGGCATGATCCTAAGTAAAACACAGGTGATATAAAATTGGTTAGTTTCGATTGATGTTTCACCTTGAGAATTTATGTAAGGCGAGGAACGGTGGTAGTAAGCTATAAGACCATTAAACACAGATGGACTGGAATGATAAGCTAAAATCCCCTGTTCTTCTCATGGCATCACCTGTCATTGCACCTAGAGGGAGATTCCCGAAACTTTTCGACTCCTAGATCATGTTATGGCTGTGGTTTCAATATTGGTCGCGGCCTGGTGCTGTAGAGGCTCTGCCATAAAAGAGCCGCGCCGTATCTAAATCCCAGCTCATCTGTGTTTAATGGTCTAAGGTCAGCCTAGATTTTCGATTAAGATGAAGAACATCGCAACATGTTCTCTTGGAAAACTGTCCTCTTTTTTTGGATCGGTCTTGCGCCATAGCCAGCTACCACGAGGGATAGGAACCACGTAAAAGTACGTCACTTTGCCAAAGCTGACGACTTTCAATATGATCGCCAGAACCGTGGTAGAATATAAGAGTGTGTAACGCCATGGCAGCACTGCACTCTCTAGGTACGAACACGTTGGTATAACCCTATAGTATTCTCCAAAGGCTAGTTGTTACGAGAACACTTCTTCTGTAATCACTGCAGAACTTATGGGTAGTATCACAAGGGAATAACAGAAGAAGGATAACAGTCTGTATCCTCTTAATACTTTAGTTATGTAACATGACTCTTCCCTGGCTAACCCTCAGCAATCAACACACAAACCACGTTTTGACGTGGGACAAAAATCCACAAGCGCCCCTCGGCAAATAGTTTGGCGCTAATAGAGTAATGATGAGGGAACTATTTATCACGTTTGTGATTCGGTTTAGTAACCTTTCTCAAATGTTCTGATGTTGGGAAGAATCATGTTACAATATAACCCAGCTTAGTGGTACACTTCTCTCGAAGAGAAGTATTATATACTTCTGATAGTATTAAAGTGTTATGCCGTTGGTCATATGGTTGATCGTGCTGAAGATTTTATGAAAATATTTTCACTATACCCCTGTTACCGTTATTTTCCGATCGAAATAAACGAATTTACGAGTATTTTATCATTTATCAATTCAAGCAAAAAGGTTCAAAAGATTTTGGATCTTATTTACCAACATGAGCACTAAAAAACAAGTCGAAAAATAAATATGCCAAGTATAAAAAAGATAGCTAAATTACTTCGGGAATATCTGCTTTTGGGATTATTCGAATGTGCTCTATTAAAGACTTCAATCCATAAATGGCTAGTTAAGGCAGCTCTTCTCCCTGTATTGTAAGCTTATACGAAAGCGCATAATGGATTATCTACATCAAGGTCTTTACCGACCGAGTTTACTCAGTTAATTATGATGGCATTTGACAAACTCAGCTGTCCAGACGCGATTCTATCGATTACGAATGTTCATCGACTTCAGTTACGTAAGCAAAGTGGCAACGTTCTGCTGATGATTGCTTAACGCTTTACTCTATAAACCCATAAGTCGGACGTACAATAGCAATTCCTTCACGAACAAATCTGTCGATATCGTTATTGATTGACAAGTTTTGAAAATTCCTTTCTATTCGTAAATTTATTGCGTTCTTTTTACTAGATTACTAAGACGGAAAAGTACCGTAACATAGCTATGCACAGTTACATTAATGACTAGTTAGCATTCCAATATCGAATCTTTGATTTTATTCATGTTAATACTAAAATTACATTCCCAGAAGTTCAATTCCCACATTATTCTTAATTATCCAAGCTATTAAATTTACGACGTCCTATTTCCACTCCACGCTTAATCATTCTCACTATTTATAACATATATTATTTAAACTGCAGTGGCCGATGAGCTATCCGTTTTCGCACTGGATGAGCGGTACACGCTTGATTTAAGGAATGGCTAAGGCAATATAAACAGTTGCTATTACTAAAGCTATGTTTAACAAACTGTCACAGGGTACAAACAGACAGAAAACAAAGCCGAGTCTTTTTTATTATAATTCCCCATTTGAGACCGAAGTCTTCACGGAAAGTGAATCACTTTAATTGATCATTTACATGGAACGCAACATCTAGGACGTTTGGCTAAAGTTACCAAGGAAGGTCAAGCAAGGGAAGTTTGGTCAGTTTAGAAGTTTCTCTCCTCAAAACGTAGCAGGCCACGTGACTAGTTTTCGGCTTTAGTTTTAACTGCGTATGATCATTTCCATCAGACGCCACAGGCAGAATTGTCGTCTACCTCAGTACGATGCGTCAGAATAATGCGCACTAGCACATCGGCCCCAACGAGGGGACTTTTTGGGCGACCTTAGCTATAACGTTATCCAAATTTCCCTTGTTTGACCTTCCTTGAAATTTAAGTGTATAAAATCTATGCTAATCGATAAAAAATAAGTATATTTTGGGAGGGAAGACTTCCATGTTGAAGATTTCAACGTCGCAAGACGTTGACGTATTACTTTCAGAAACTGCTTTTCATTTAAAATCCAGATAGAAAAATTAAACTCGGTTGGGAGAAGAAATTGAAGAAAATCGCCATAAATTCAATAAGTGATGGCATAAATTTTAACGTCATGCACCAAGCAAAATGAAATATACTTCGGCCTAGAGTACCCAGGTTAAGAAGATTTTGCCTGCTATAACAAGAAACTCTTTTCAAGCCTACGCTACTACACGCGATACATCAATAGACCACTTCGATGTAACTAAAAGGAAAAACAAGGGGGTAAAACTTCGCCTTCCATCTCCTTTTTATTGGCGCCTGCGCTGTATGCTTTACGGATCATGATAGTGAGCAGAGATGGCAACGAATCAACCTTTTATATCCGAAGACCGAGGGTTGCCTACCACGTTTTTACATCGAAATGGTCTATTACTTACTTCTCCAGGCAAGTTGTGGAGGATTCAAGAAAATATCTACTGTAGATACTATTAAAGTCAAAAGGTGCTTAGCTTAGCAAAAACTAGTTTTAACTCCGCTATAATGAACGACTTCTGATGGATTCCTGCCTATTTCGACGTAAAATTAGTGTGTAGAAGATTAGCCATCATGTTTGGGGGCACCCCATGCAGAAACCAACATTGGCTTTTAAGCGTAAGCTTCCAGTCAAACATGCAAGTTTTTAAAACAAATTTCTTAACCTCTCTAGTATCCAATAGCGACTTCGGACTAATATAATAAATTTTTCGGCTCAAGTATACGTTTACCATATTTACGAATTATACCACGGACTTAGATATGAAGTCGTATTTCTAAATTGAGAATCAACCTATATTTCTTCAGTGACGATATCCCTTCACTATATCAATTCTTCTTTTGAAAGCACTGTTCTTGCTTTTCCCCGTGATATATTCTCCCCATGAAAAATGAAATAGCCAAGAAATTGTACATTTTTCTTATTCAAATATTTCGCAGCGGATAACTCTCGTTTATCTTGATATTGAGTTTGAGAAATTTGAATTTTATTTTCGTCTGGGACTGGATATTTATCGTTACTCGGCTTCATAATGAAATCAGGATACCAAGAATTTGAATTAATGGGCTTAAGGAAGTAAACTGTATGCTAGTAAATCGGCCGAAAACTCTATATTGCAGAGAGTAGAGTTAATGGGAGATTGTTTCGTTGTCATTAAAATTGATGTGTTTTAAGTTTCATACGTGATAAATGTGTATTCAAGTAAAACAAGGCTTTATAAAACTTTACTACACCTTTGAAATTCATCGAAATGAACCGAATAAGACTAGTAAAAAAAAAATTGGATAATGCGCTGCCCTATCTCTAAGAAGGCCATACTGCCGCTGTAGAAAGAAATCTTGGAAGCGGCAATTATTAACATCTTTGCAAGGGTTGTGAACATATGCCGTCCTTTAATATAAGTGCAATGACGTCATACATTCGCAGTCTGAGCTTTAGCTAGGTGTGGTTATGTAAGAACCATACAAGCTATCGCGATCATGATTCCTATGTGTCTGGCTGTCTATGAACCCCGGGTACTTTAAAACCCAGCGTGGTTAGAAAAGGATTAGGGCAAGATCCGCAACCGCCTTCTAACTCCTAATGTGAAAGAATTGCGAATGAGAGTCCATTTTCGCAAGGAGAGTGTATTGTAAGAGCTAACCTTCCATTGTACAATTTGCCTCTCCACAAGTATCGATCAGCTTGAGCGACTGTTCGGGAGTATCCCAAGGTCGATTGCACCACGGGACCATAGCTGTACGAAGCGCGACCACTGACAGGGAATGTTAGCCACTAACAAAAGGCACATGCGGCTCACCGACAAAATACCTATCGTAAATTCTGTATAGGACAGCAATTTTGAAGAAATCAACTTGTTTGAACACTTCATTATACCTTTAGAAAACAATGTGTATGCCTTGAAAAATTAAGCCTTGTCACTAGGGGATTAAACTTTTACCTCAATTTATGAGCCTATATTGCGAAACAACTCTTTAAGCTACATCGCCAACCATGAACATTGTTACAAACAGAATATGCAATAATAGCAACGTTAGGAACACCAAATCAATCGGAACTAACTCATTTCTCATCTAAGTCCTTGGGAACGTTTCAAGTTACTCATTGCATATTCAGTCTGCAACTAACAAAAGATGACGATTTATGGCGACGACGAAAGGGGAGCGAGGATATTTGAGGTAGCGAGCAAATCGGAGAAGTAAATGAGATGTAAGAAAGTGAAATATGGGTGATTGAATCGCGAATAAATGGAAGAGAATAGAATATGGAGGACTTACTTCGATGTCTTGGAAGGAACGACTCATCATGGCGATCAGCATATTGATCATGACGGTCATAGCCATGATCATATATGCCCCCAGTAGAGCGTGACCGACCCATTTGGTGAACGCCTGGTCTTTTCTGGCACTGATATCTTTGATGGGAATAACTCCAAAGAGAGACCACAACAGAGACGTGTAACTCGCGTCAATCCTGCATTCAACCAGATAAAATGTTATTTATTACAACTATAGGAGTAAGTTAATATTGTAATTTCAATTGATTGTTGAGTTGGACACTTGTCAATATAGTTTTGCGAAAAAGATTATTTTGGTATTATTTGAAAATATACACATATCTGTCAAAAAAGAGGATAGGATCCGCGTTCTACACATTATACCTTAAAAGAACCACCTTTTTCTAAATATAAAATTTAAAATATCAAAATAAAGAAAATGAATTATCTCTTATTTTAAATAATTAGCTTTCAATTGGTCTTAAAAATCAGGACTAACGTCCCACAATTCGTTTAGTGGTGTCTGCTAGGCAAAACCTCTTACCCCTACGATGGTAACGCAGTGTTTTTTACCCCACATTAAGGCATTGCTTTTTAGCTTTTTTACTTGCCTAAAACGCAGGTATATTTTCCGAGATCTAAAAAGAATTTTGTCCAGCTGGGGCAGAAGGGGTTCCCAAGCCTGTGACAAACTCCTTTAAGAAAGAGTATTTGAATTACGGAAAGATTATGAAATTTCCGGGGCATTTATTGTGAGAAGTGTCCATCTCAACGCGTTAGATTGACCACCTTTACAATCAGTAACGGTTGAAATTCAGTTCAGTTCGTTTTACCATTGGTATAAACACTAAGTACCCACTCCCATGGTAAGTGCCAGATTTTGTGGGTAAAACTTAACTGAATCGATACCATTACAAGCGTTATATTTCCCAATTACACACAAACAGAATATAATTCCATATTTACGGGGGTATTTATTACTATTCCGGAATAAACATTTATAATCAGTACAAAAAGTACATCGACTATAAGCGTGGTTATATAGCCACTTTTACGCCATGCACGACACAATCATGCATTAAATTGGAATATATATTTTCTGTGCATTCAGCACGGCCAGCCAGCACACGCTCCTCGCATAATTTTTGGATACAACAACTTCAATATTAATATTTTTTTCATTATGAATATAATAACTTTGGCCAAGAACCCACATAAGACCTAAGAACTTGCTATCTTACATTTCTATGATCTCATACTGTTTCACTGGGTCAATACGCGATTGTTAATAAAAGGGGAAATCCCAGTGATCAGAGCACTAGAGCCAAATCCTATCAGTGAGAATGTGTAAGAAGGAGAGTCAAAGAGGGAAGGTAATTATAACGGCACAATCAGATATCTCTCTCAAGCGCACCTACCTCGGCGCACTGACGAAGAGCCAGACGTCACGTGATCCGTTAAGAATACTGGCCGTAAACAAACTTCTCTGATTTTTTTCCCTCTCTGTTGCACCGATTGCGCATATGCGAGCCACAGCTCGGTACCGGTTTTGAAAGGGGGTTGGCGGAGAATTTGCTCTCTCTGAGACTCTTCATACTTGCTTACTGATCCTATCTTTGGACGTTCTCAAGTCTTATATGGGTTCATGCTTTGGTATATTTTATATAATATACCAAACATGCATAGGAGCTCTCTACACTATATAAAAAACGACTGAGTCTGACGAGGCACCTAGAATCATATTGTTACTGTATACGGCCTTTTTCATGGCACCCAAATTCACGCCCACGAGATTAAATGTCTACAGCGCAACCTATACGAGAGATTACGTAAAACAAGAGAGGGCTGTATATATATTTTAACAGAAGTGCTTGGAAGAGGAAGGGGTCAAAGGTTACGGCTATATTTATAGCTTATCATCAATTCACAAGGTTCGGTGCATCGAATATTCTCAAGTGTAACACCTAATTATCAACAGTGCAAGGATGAAGTATACGTTTAGAAGGAATACAAGTATATCAAATTTCAAAGCGCTTAGCTTTAAATATCGTAACCGCATTGAATATGTGAATGAATCTATTCGCTCTAGATGAGAAACTTCTCAATTTTAAAGTTTTAAATTGTTATTATTTAATTTTATTTGGTAGAACATTAAAATAATAGATATCTCCAAGGGACAAGTTTCAAAGGAAAGATCTATGCTTGAATTTTTCTTTTTGGTTTTTACGAAAGAGTATATGAAATATAGAATATTCAGAAATTGAAAGTGAACATTTCCTACAATATTAAATGAGATACCTGCAATTAACTGAAAATTATGCGTTAGGCCATAAGTTTATAAGATATGTTCCATAAGTATGACCCTATCTATACTTCGTAACAGAGCTGTGCTAATTAGCTGACAACTAATTGAATTAGAATTAGCAATTAGGGAAATATTTATGAACTAATTAATTAGCCAATTAGCAATTAGACATAGAAACTAATTCAATTCAATTAGAAATTAGGCATTTATTTATCAAACTAATTAATTAGAATTACTAATTTCTAATTAATTACTTGTCTAATTAAGGTAAAAAAGAGACCATAAGTAAACATAAAAGTTTAAAAGTGCCCATGGATTTAGTACTTTGGTAATGCAAAGTTTAATGTTTTAATGTCATTGAAAAACGGGTACGGAAGCTATGAATTATTCTCGAAAAATGAGACAAGCCTCGAGCCTTCCGTCATGTTAAAATTTGTCTCATTTCTTCATTTTCTTCCCACAGTTCCTATAATGGACCCCTGAGTAGTAAATACATGCGCACTGCTATTAATTCGAGTAGGTAAAACAGTCGAAATTTCGAAATGGGGCAGTTGCGAACTACGAAATTTTCTACTAGTACTAGTATTCTCTCATGTTTGAGGAGCTGAAAAATTTAGAGTAGCACTAAGGTTTCCTCATCGATATAATAAGGCTTTTTCATATTCAAATAGATGAATCAAGAGTTAATTCCTCGATTTTTTACAACAAATTGGCGTAAAAGATTAATTGAAAATTCAATTAGCTAATTAGTTAATCCTAAATCTAATTAAATTTTAATTAGATAATTACCTTTCCGATTCATACTAATTAATTAGAATTACTTGTCAATTAGCACTAAGGTAATTAAAATACAATTACCATTTTCAATTAGTAAATTTTGCTAATTAATTAGAAATTCAATCAGCTAACTAATTAATTAGCACAGCTCTGCTTCGTAATGCTAGAAACTATCTCAGAGCTAGTGCGAGATCGACGCGAGAATTGACTACACTCGGTTTTGCAGCTCATCTTTTTATTAATTCTGTACATAACCTTTGACAGCGCCTCACCAGGCATCCCTTTATGAGAATCCATGACGTTTCACCTACGTCACTTCATGACAACCTCTCAGTAGCCAGCGACAAACTTATGGAACATATTTGATGAACTTATATTTAGGCTTATCTGTTTAGCAGGTGACGTTGAGTCATAAAATCTAAGGAATGACTAGATACGCCTGAAGGATTTCTCGCCTGTTTACAGATAGGCCTAACAACTAACACGAAGGTTCCAGTTAGTTAACTTAATTGCTTGTCGCTTGTTCAAGATTGTAGACAGACACGTAGTTTCAGTTTTAAATATTTTATACATTCTTTTGACTAAAACATAGATTTCCTCTTTCCTTTAATTTCGAACATCCAAGAAAAATCTTGAAGGTTAAAATAAATGGAGAAATGAAGATCTCTACACGCGGAGCCTCCAAAATGAACTGTAGGCCCATGCATGTAAAATTTTATGTGGGGAAGTATCCAGTTTATTAAGGAAAATATTTTCACCATATATGTGTACGAGATGGCGCTTATATTACCGTTGTGACAGGGGTCTTCCTTAAATTATCGTTGATATTTTAGGGGTCAGTCATAAAATTTTTATGATAGAGAAAAGTTTCATCCTAAAATTAACGTAAATGTTTTTGGGGTTATTCACTTTTTATTGAATCTTTCAGTTAGATTGTATTGATGACAACAAAATAGTTTATTTCAATTAAAATAATTCAGTAAGAGTAATAAAAACGTACACTTACAATCCACGACCATGGCCCAAATACTTAAGCAGTCGACAGGGTCACGGGGTTGAACTTTGTTTATTTTACGGTAATATAAGAGCCCCCAAGCGTAAAACCACGGCGAACTAAATTGGTTAAAAAAATATTCTTGCTTTGCGACACGCATGGGCCTAGTTCATTTCGGAGGCTCCGCTACACGTCTAGCGTTGCCTCTGTCCTTCAACATAGGCAACGAATACCTCCCATCATCCTTACCGTCTCGGTAAGGTCGTAAGCTTTAGCTGCCCATTGTCTGTTGCATAAGCACATCAAATCTCTAAGTACCTATGTCTGAAAGGGAGCTATAGAGGACTACTCTCCGCCTGCAGACTGTACTCCCTCTTAAGGCAAATCAATGTCGGCTCCTGTGGCATCCCTAAGTTTCTGGCTGATCTTCTACACTCAAAATTTTACCTTGCCAAAGGCATGAGCTAATCAGAACTCGTCCACGAGGGCGGTGGTAATTGTTTTCTTTATCATTTGATGGCCTTTGACACTTTAAAGGAAAGCGCGGCTCCGTTGGTGCCCCTTAAAGATGGCATTTCTACTACACAGTGGCTAAGCTTGCTAAAGGCTAGTTAAGCCAAAGGCAGGAACCAATGGGACCTAGTGCATCACGTCTGATTGGTTCCTGGCTTGTGCAAGGCGAAATTCGTGCCCAGAAGATTAGCCCGAATGCTAGGGGTGATAATGGAGCCGCGCTTTCCTTTAATACTTTTTAACTTTCTAACTTAAAAAGTGGAAAATTACAGCGTGATCCTGGTAAAACAGGTCGGAGATATTTATCGACTGGCAATTGGGAAACCTCACGATACGAGAGCATCTAAATTAAATATTCCACCCAAGATGGAATATTATTCTTTCTTAGCCACGAGTAGCGCCACTTGAGAATCAAAAATCTCTAGTGTATTTTTGCTCCCAATCTCTTGCAAACGGAATGATTCGCAACACCAAAGAGTCTCACAAAGATACTTAAGATGTTTGATGCGCTTATGGTATTAGAAACATAAGCCAGTTTCCCCAATAAAATAAGTGAAAGGTTTTCACAATTAAATTTTGACTCGAAATATTTCCATAGTCTTCCACTAATAACCATAATTTAGCATTGTGATCTTTGACACTACATCAGTAACATTATCAAACGTAGTTAAACAGACATATTGAAGAAATGTAAATGGCATAAATCTTCCTAGTCTGAATAGCAAAGACTTGCGGTCTATTTGGGGTATGAATTTAAAACCAGCAAAATATTTCCTGAGTTATAAAAACATATCTCAGTCCCTTCGGAAATCGAGGAAACACCCAACTTTTCGCTTCTTTGCGTTTTTAATGTTTTCCTGGGTTCCTGGCTCTGAATTTAGAACCTTTATCCGTCTCAATTCTTCGCTTATACCTATACGTTTTATAATACACTTTAAAACGCTTATCGAATTACATTCAAACATCTGTTCAACTTCTTGAAAAAGGTTTTACGAGGTTTAATGTATAGATAGTAACACTTGGGAATGACCATCATCGCTCAAATGTTTCATAGAAAGAAACGGAAAACGGATGGATCCTAGTCCATTCCGTTTTTGTCTGTCCCTTGGTCTTAAATATGTCAGCCAATCATGATAATTTGAACTAGGATCTACTGTTACCATTTATAAATTGCTCCCTTGCGCTACGAATTGAGATAAACCTGTTTATTTCTAAATATAATTCAAAATATTATTCTTAACATTGTTTCTAAATCCTTCAACATTTAAAGCTTTTTTCTTCTTCTTTTTTGAATAATATTCACCTACGATAACTGCTATCAGAAGGGGATAATAGAAGAAGGATGACACTCTGTATCCTCTTAATATTTTAGTTATGTAACATGATTCTTCCCAGGCTCATCCTTTTTGTTTGCTCTCCTGCTCATCAAACTTCAGTAGGCATCGCACCGTGGAATGAATTCTATAACAGTTTGATACTAAATCCTCATCAATCAACCCACAAACTTAGTCTTGACGTGCGACAAATATCCACAAGCGCGCCTTGGCAATTGCTAATAGAGCAATGATGAGGGAACTATTTATCGCGTATGTGATTCTTTTTAGTAACCTTGCTCCAGATTTTCTGATGTTGGGAAGAATCATGTTACAATTACCCCGCTTTGTGATATACTTCTGCTGCTATGTATTGTCAAAGATAGCAATAACGTGATGGTCAGACTATAGCAGACGATAGAATATTCGATATTACGAAGTGGTTCCCAGGAGGAACGTGAACACGCAAAAAGGAAGAGATGCCTTTCATGTCTTTAATCCCTCCCATTAAAGTTAAGAAAGTAAAATGACTCTATACTATCGCCTATTGCTGCCAAAGATTGTTGACAGCCTCGATTCCGTCCAGTGGCTTTGATGCAATAGAGCTGGAAGACAAGTAGAGGGCAATTTCGTACTTCAGATTAACGCTGCCTCCTAGTTCCAGTGCCAATTCGTAAGCGGATGGACTTCAGTTTTATGCCCAAATCGGGCGAATTTTTAATTTTAACTTTATGTACCATAATATTATTGTAGAGTGTATGTGAATAGATTCATACTAAATTAAAGTAATAATGGCAAAGAGCTAAGCCAAGTGCAGCGACAGTAAACCCTTGACTATTAATTTTTGGCTCAATAAATCAGCTTGTTTAAAATAAATAATGCACAAAAAAGAGGTCTATACACCTATGTTTCAAGAATTTCAAGATATTATAAAAAAATATCTAGTATATTTCATGCCATGCTTCAGCTACGCTTTAAGTTATTAAACTTTAAAATTCGTGACGGAGAAAAAGGGGTACTTGTATGGGAGAGTTGAAATTAACTTTTAAAAATATACCGGGTGTTGATTTGCACCTTCGTCCAGTCTCCGGAGTTCTCTAAATTACAAGGTTCTCATAAAAGGGTTTTTCCTGCAGTTCATAAACCACTTTGAAAGAGCAAGTGTCGAAAATTATTTACGTAGGAAAAAAGCTATCACTTATTCATGACGCATTTCTTGATAATTTTTACTATTAAAAACTCTTTCCCAACGTCATTAGTTTTTGATATCTATTTCAGTAGTTTACAATAAGTATTAGAATTTTATGCCGAATCTCTGTACTACATAACGATACCGTTGTATTAAACTGGTAGCACTGAGACTGGTCAACGTTGCAAACTATTTCCCAGTACATAATTGATTTTTTGGTTGCACGTGAGCCCTCTCACCTGCAGTGTTGCACTGAACTTAAGCCCTTCCCCTCATATACGTCACTCCAACAGCCAATAGGATTTGGGTGCCTCGTCAGTCCCGTCGACGCTCTGATTCTTCTAAGGCCTATACTTAGGATTGAAACGTCGCTTGGCCTGTAGCCATGTAAATAAGCGAAGCCAAGAGAAGTAGGGTACAAGGGACAGGGTAGGACAGGAGGGGAGATTGGTGTCAATAAATTTTGTCGGCGGTTATGGATCGCGAAACAACAGCCGGTATAGTAGGGACCCCCACTCTCGTGTACGCCCCCGCCCACGTGGTCGGGTATGATGGCTTTAATTAAGGAGGGACTGCTTATGGGGGTTACAAAAGGGAGCTGACCCGATAGCTAATCAATAAGGGAGGAGTGAGTTCAGATCGAGTCTATTCCATTTTGAGAATGCAACGTTTAAACTTGGTTCAACCAGTATAGAAAATCAAATAGCAGACGATGATAACATAAGAAGTAAAGTCAACATCAAATGGACAGCAATTTCGCAAGTTTCGCATTAAACAATATGAATTCCTTAAGAACACCTGTTTCGCATGTGGGTCTAATCTCCCATGTTTAGTATTTATTGTCTTATGTCAGCAACCTCATTAAAATGTAAATTTAAAGGAGTCATAGTGTACACCTTTTCGATGCTTTTATGACGGAAAGACACGGAGTAAAATTCTACCTTCTATCTCGCTTTCGGCGATTGTGCTGTAGCCGTTTAGGATCCTGAGATTGCGTAGAGACGGCAATGGATCAACCTCCTTGCATGCCCAGACACTAAGGGTTGCCTACTCGGTTTTGTACGTCAAAAGGGTATAGTGACATATTTTGATAGTTATTGATACAAATTTAAAAATATGTTCTCTACTGGAAGAATTTATTGTTTGGTACCTCTAACACCAGCTTCCTATAGGGCATGGTTTCTGATATTGCATGTGATATTTAAAGCAGTCTTCTGGATCTCACTTTTGGGAAGTTTTGGCTTCCTTCATCTTTCATTAATTTTACTTTCTCGAAATGTTGAAATGGGAAACCTTCATCAAGTTTAGCTCCTACAGTGATATTTTTAATCACTGTAGTTAGGGGTTCGACATTTATGCGAAATCAAGAAGTCCTAATCAATTAAGGGAAAATTTCATAACCATTGAAGAAATTGCAAAATCTCTGACGAAATCAGGGAATTTTTCTCTAATTGTGAAATCTTTGAAGTGAAATCCGTAATCTAAATACTAAAATCTTTGAAATCTCGAGCTTTCCGATGAAATCAAAATCGCAAACGAACTGATGAAATCACTAAATATTAAAGAAGGTTTAGAAACTTTTAAAGAAATCAGAAAATAACAAAAATGTATTACGAAATAGCGAATCTCCAAAACAATTACGAAGCATTGGACGAGATCACGAAATTACGGAATTCTGCACACATAGTTGGGGATAACGGAGCACTCGGCTGTAAACTTGCTATTTTGAGACCTTAAGCGATGGGCTTTTGGATTTTCTACCGAGATGAACATTCAGGTTGAAAACAAAATGTTGTGAATTTCATAATGAGACTACAACACGTAAAACGAAAGAACTGTATCAAAATAATGAACAGCTACAGAAGATGATCTTTAACATCTCCAACACTGCACTCTTAACTTGAATTGTCCCTAGCGTATTTTCAAAGGTCTTCCCCATTGATCTTTTCCCCAAAAGAAACTACTCCGTTCACAAACAGTCGATGAATCTAGTGAAAAGCGAATAAAGATGGTTTCTCTAACATCTAGAAGCCTTATTAAACACGTCTTCCGTTCTACTTCATTCAATGATTGGTACATGAACAGCTGTCGGAAGAGGAAGTAAAAGGAAGTTCTCCTTTGTACGCTTTGCGGGTCAACTTTCCAAGCCTTACCCGGACAAGGAACAATTCTTCACCGAAGACTATAAATAGTCCAGAGTGGATCGAGATTCAATTCAAGAGAATGGCCTTAGTGTAAAAAGGATTTCTAGATTTGGAAATGAAATTCAATTTGCGATATCGATATGTTTGTTTAAATAATCAAATATATTAAATATCCTCGCAGTTTCGTGCTGTCATGATTATAAAAGTAAATAGCGAGTCTTAGTCGTACCATAAGTTCGTAAGAAATGTTCCATAAGTTTGTCACTGGTTACTGAGAGCTTGTCATGAAGTGACGTCGGTGAAACGTCACAGATTCTCGTAAAGCGACGCCTGGTGAGGCGCTGTCAAAGGCTTAGTAATGCAGACTAAATACGAAGATGAACTGCAAAACAGAGTGTTGTCAATTCTCGCTTGTCATTATAGAACTAGCCTTCAGTAAGTCTCTAGCATTACAAAGTATTATAAGTGTCATACTTATGGAACTGTGGAACATATCTTATAAACTTATGGTTGTACAGACCACAATTATTTGCCGACGAAGTGTGTGAGGACTAATTCTCACTAGACTCGAAATCGAGTTTGTCCGTGTAAATTGTCTGACGTGATGTCTTAAGCAATTTCAATCGATTCAACCTTTATTTTGTACGCGGGTTCATAGCCACATATATTTTATCGGAAGTCTTGGGAAATGTCGGCCATAAATGTAAGGGAAAACTTCCTTATACGATAATTTCCTTACATTTCAACTAAAGGAACTGAAATTTTGTGTAGAGCTTCATAATGTGCTGTAACGAAGCCAAGAGTTAAGGTTTCTGTTGGTGACCATTTTGGAAAGGGGAAAATATCGTTGAATGAGTTTACTATATTTCTTCACAATTCCATATGGCTGTATTGTCGATATAAATACTTCTAGTACAACTTCTGAGAGCGTTCAAACACAGAATTGAACTCTTGTTATTGTTGGTGACTACTTTGGATAAGGAAAATGGCATTGCATTATTTTTCATCACAATGCCTAATGGTTGTATCGTCGATATTAATTACTTCTAGTACTGTACAACATCTGAGAAAGTTCAAACACAAAATTTAACTCTATGAAGTCATCTCTGTTATTATTACTGCTTCTCTATTCACCGTTGTCAAATTCCGTTTAAACGATTAACTTATTTCACACTCATTTGCAAATTTGCGCCTTATTCCTTCATTCAACAACACAATATGAGTAATGAATAAAACGGAAGTGAATTAATGAAGATTTATGAAATATTAGAGCTCTTAGAGGTTCAGATCATTTTTAATTCTTCCTTCTTATAGATTGATTTGTAATTAAAATAGAAACGACACAACAGGGTATCGCAATCTTCGCTGAGCAAAGGATAAAACTTCAAGATGTGGTCGTGTATTGGGCCATGTAGGCCTAAGTCTTTGACTGGATGAAACTTTCGGAAGTAAGACCGACTGTCTGATTTTGCGAGAAAATTCGGATAATGGTCGGACTTTTAAGCTCAATACAGCGAACTTCGGAAATCGATTAAATCAAGGCACATGTTTTGGTGAGTTAAATTATCGTTTAGAGCCTATATTACCATCCTAAAATGATCGAATCAATTCGTTTCAACCGTTCACCACGTTACTTTTGAAGAGAGCTAAAGACCTTTCTAAAATACCCCTCCTCAATTAAAAAATTTTATAACTTTGGCTTAACCTATTACTTAACAATGTATTCTCAGTATGCAAAGTGAACTTAAGTAAAGTCGCTGATCGTTTATGAGCAACGATAAAATTTTAAAATCAAGGAAAATTTATTTGAACACGACTGGCGATTTGACATTGTCTAATGCCTTGCCCATTGTTTCACTGGCGGCCAACGCATTAAGTTGAGAGTATAGGGGCAAAGGGGTTATTTCCTAGCTATAACAGTTCCCCGGCCGTTTCCAAGCAAAAGACACATTAAAGATTTTACCATTAAAGGTCTCCCCAAAGTATTCCCAACCTTCGGGAAGTTTAGTAATGACCATATATATAGTAGAATCCCTTTAGACATTTCTCGTGCTACGTCTTCTATATCATTTATATTAGAGATTTGGGACACAGGGTATATAATGGGTGTATAATTTAATTTCTATATAGATTAATTATGTGCCTGTTAAAAAAATATGTCTATCTGAAGGTTCAGGTTATCAAAAATCACTCCTAGCGCTACAGGTAGAATGAAAATAAGTTTACCCTAAAATTAATGACCTTTTTCACAATAAGATTATTATAAAGGTCACTATAAGATACGGTCGACAATTAAGACATTAGGACGTTCGAAGAAGGAATGGAGACATAGTGTCGTATTTCTTTCCTACACAATTCCTGGTACCCTCACATCTTGCAGGAAGGAAGTTTGATTCTGGAGTAGCATACTCTATACCGCTAACACGTGCGACCCTTCCAATGTGTGGGCGTGAAATCAACCACACTTTTTGGTTGGGGTGCCACCTGGATATACTTAGCAACAAAAACTTCAATTTACACGCGCCTTCGCTACTAAAATATTTCCACCTAGAGGTGGCAACACTCAATGATGCCAAATATGAAAACCATACTGGGATTTTTAATCAGCTACAAATGATCCAAACTATTCAACTCCAGAGTCAAACGCTCCTCCTTCTAGCTCAAACCATCGCCATATTGGAGGAGCGATATGAGATGGGCTAGTAATGTTGGTGGTCTATCTGAGGCAATGAAAGGCTTCAAGAGCCTCTTCGATGTGAAAAAGGGGGTTCGCAACCCTCAGTATCGGGACATACAAGGGGGTTGACCCCTAGCCGTCTTTGCGCACTTTTTGGACCCAACACGCCTGGAGTGCAGATAGAATGCAAAGTTTTACCCCCATTTCTTTCTCTTAGTTACACCGAAAAGTCTTATCGCTAGGGGATTGTTAAGTGCTGCCGCGTAGCGCCATTTAAAAACAACAGCTAGTTCCAACCAAATTGTCGAGGATGCTGGGAGGACTTCTCTGCCGAAGATGGGGGACACTGTATGGAGCTTTATACTCCTTCTAACTTCTCTCCTGTAAGATAATAACGACCCAGAGGGGCGTCCCGGGAGTTGGAATTGCCGGAAACAGAATCCATTACCTACTGTGATTTTCAACTTTAACCCTATGCCATCTCAACCAAAGAATGAATATAACAGAAGGAAATTCTTCCATTTTCTTCCGATTTGGAGGAAAAACTAAGATGGCACAGTAGTCCCTTTTATTTTGACTCTCATGCGGACTATAGATAGTTTTCACACATGGAGAATTCATACTATTTACACCAGGAGGCCGGGCTACCTGGAGGTCAAAAACCCGTCTGCTTTTGTCCTCCAGGTAGCCTGGCCTCCTGATGTAAATGGTATGAATCCTCCATGTGTGAAAACTATATAGCCATATTTATCCAGAGTAAATGAGAGTATAGACAAATTTGTTTATTACAAAACAAGAAAACATCATAAAGGGGCGAGGCAGCAAAATTGGGGTATCCTCCCTCTCGCCTCGAAGCAACGCTAGTTGGAGCCCGATTTTCTTACACGCGGGAGGTTAACCAAATCACACTGCCTCTGGTGGAGCTTCTTGGCGAGAGGGATGATACCCCAATCCCCAATGGCGGCCTCGGCCCTGCGTGTTGGTTTCTCTTTTTGTAAGAAACGAATTTGTCTATTACAGACTTATGTATCAATTCACGTTCTGCAGTTTTTAAAGGATTGGGTAAAATATCCAGTATTTGGTACTTCATTATAACGACTTCTGACATTGTCTATAGTCAAAGAAAAGCTTGTTACGGAGGAAAACCACTCGGAACGGGTGATTTCCGGGGTTCACGCCGCGTAGATAGGAACGAGCGAGAGTAGAAAATTGATTTTCGCGATCAATCGGCTTTGATACCAAATAGCGGTGAGGCAAATTATTGGACTAGACCTCACTGAGCCAACAGGAAAGCCGCCAATAATCCCGGGGCCGTTAGCCCAGTCGCTTTAATTTAATTAAGGATCCCCTAGCCCTCCCTTCACCATCACTCACGTCAGAACCCTTAAATTAATGAGAATTCTTTAACAAATTAGCAAACAGGTGCGATACTGCATTCTCTACCATTTACCTATTTCGGCTTTAATTACCAGCGACTTAAATTATTGGTGAAAATAAGAATTTTTGGCATTCAAAATGGAATTGACGTCTAAATGTCCAAAAGATTAAAATGCTAATTAAGGGATTAAGGGGAGTGATCACATTCTATTACACGTGCTATTTCAATTATCTCGTACAAGGGTGGAGTAAAGTTTAGATAGTGGAGAAATTTAATCAAAGTCAGCTCCCTAAAATGGCGTTATAGGACATGGATATTCAAACTCTCTCGAATTTATCCATAGGTCAGGGTTTAAAGGTAAGGAGAAATGTGACGATTTCACTACTATAGTAGCATTTCCTTACCTCCATGGCTTTGCCACAGAGAACGGTAAATATAATGACAAATAATTTTATCTGGCCAAGTGAATCTTCCATAACGAAAACTTCTCTAAATGTTAGCAACTTGTCTGTTATAGAAAGCCACTAAGGGGTAGTAGCACCTCAAATCTAACCCTCTCTTTCTATCATTTCTTAAAAATAAACATACAAATAAAGCTAGAGTGGTAGAACTGAACAGTACTGTGGGTTCTATGGGCCATTTTGAATCGAAACTTATCTATCTATGACATTTTGCTTTAAAGACCACCGTTTACAACAAGCTATAATTAGAGTGTTTCACAAATGACTCCTTATATTTAAGAAAGAAACTTAAGACAGTGCTAATTTAATTAATTTAGGGTATCCGTAAATTGCTTTAGACAATTTTTGGAACACTGTATATTCTTGAAACCTTAGTTATATTGTAATAAATAAATTAAATCTTAATTTAAACAAGTCCACGATTCGCACCGAGAGTTCGGGTTCGACGAAGTTACGTCAATGTTTACTGAAAAGGGAACTGCAGAGATCAAACCAGTTACTGGGAAGAGCGAATGTGCTAGACTAACTGGGGTTATTGGTTCGGAACGGGCTTACCAGTTAGATGCGCTCAGCATCTAAAACCTGACTAATTTCCCAAAGTGAGGCACGTGACTCCGAATCGAGACTTCCATAGCTCGAGAGTATATGTACACAGGGTGCTTCTGATAAGTCTGCCATAAATTAAAGGGAGTGTTCTTTGGGTCACCCTACCCTTTAAAGGAAGGGTGAAGTCGATTCCTCCAATAATTATAAGACCAATCTGCATAGTGAAACATTCAGGAAATACCTCCGAATGATTTTAAAATACAAATTGGGCTCAGATTTTAAGGATAATTTGAAATAAGGACCTCTGACCAATCGCACAACGCCCTGCCATCCTGTTAACAAAATTCCAGCTCTACAACTCGCGTCACGATTGTCGCATTGCGAGCAAATTTTATCAAATCTCGCGATAAATATCATTTGGCATGAAGCGTGCCGCGAGAATTTTTTTAACAAAAAAGCAGCCGTTACGCGATTGGTCAGAAGTCCTTATTTCAAATTATCCACGAAATCTCAACTTAATTTTAATTTAAAAATCATTCGGAGATATTTCCTGAATGTTTCACTAAGCAGACTGGTCTTATAATATGCAGAAGAATCGATAAAAAAATAACTTGATTTTCCACTTTACCCTCCCTTTAATTTATATCTGACTTATCAGAAACAACCTGTATACATATTTGGAATCACCGCTCATCCTTTAAGATTGAAAGGTTTTCGAACGATTTCGTCGTGTTAGATTTTACGTGCTACTATCCCTTTTATTTGGGAATACTTCAACACTGATAGAGGGATAAATTTTCGGATTACTTCATTCAAGGTTGATTGATTAATGGTTAAGTAATTCCCTTAGTTTCGTAATGAATTTAGATATTCTAGCTTGGGTTCAAAATCACAACATTTAAAATTAGACAAGAGTTAAAGAGAGGCAGAATTAAGATTGCCAAGAGTTTCAGTTTCGTATAAAATTATTCTAAATTAAAGGTTAAATAATTATGCTTTATTTAGTTGTTCAGTCTTGTTTTCATTACTACAATATTGATGGAGTATGGGGCTAGCTATTGAAACAAGCGATGTTATCGCTTTTATTTCTATTTAAATAAAGGATGCTTAACCATTACATCAAACAACATGCTAGATAAAGATTAATGGTATCATGGTATTTTCAGAAAATGACCATTGCAAACATGTTAGTATATATTTTTGACTGAAGACCATAGTTATTTAAGTTAAGGATAGTATTACACAAGAAAAAATTCTCAATTGTAATATTACATTTATAGCTGAATGGAAAATGACGTTACTAATTTCAACTTTAAAATGATAATTTCTAAAATGCTGACCTGCCATGATAATTACAGTATGTATTACTTGTCGAAGTAGATTGCTTATTTTCAGCACACTCTCATTAACAGTTATTAAAAGAAGCAGGAATCAGATGTCATTGGACGCTTTCATGGTCATTTATTTATTATTCTTGGGGTAGGTATACCAATTTTCCTTGTCCCCATCAGCAACGTCATCATTAACATAGATTCAAGAAGGCCAATAAGATATTTTAAAAGTTTCGATACTTTATAAGGGGTGGAACTCTTCAATGTGTTATGAGTCAAACCAGAAGTAGGATGAGGACTAGAGGTAAAGGGCTGTAGCATTGGAATAGACTAGTGTCGGTAGAGAGGGGGGTAGACTGTGTTTCCCTCCATCTGGGCGCTCTCTTGTAAGAGGGGATACTGTACGCGACCAGTAGGGGATGACACTGAGCTAAGAGATAGAAGGGTATGACGTTTGCATACATAATACTGCCATTACTCTATAGATCCTGGCACTAGTGAACAAATTTCAGTATTTTAGAAGGCTTGCGTCGTGCGCAGTCCTGAGAGCAAAAAATTTGTTGAGTGCCAATACTCCATCTAAAATTTTCATCTACACCTTCTCTGTGAGGAAAACCTATATACTCCAACCCCTCCTTTAGTTTGGCCATATTCCGCTTGGAGCGTCTAATTTTTTGGGAGGAAAAACTCAGAAACCGCTACAAAGGGAGCCAACTGTCAATGTCTTTTCAAGTATATTCATTCATGCCGAATGGGGAACTGAGTTTCCTCCAAACATCTAGTCCTCATGCTACTTCTGGTCGAACTCCTACTAATTCCTGCTTTATTTAAAAGTATTAATTCCTGATAATATATAAATTCTAATAAGGTGCTGAAAATAACCAACAATTCCCTTGAGAAATATCTAACGAAAAATAACAGTCTTTTCAAACCCAACATCATCACTGAAGCTAAAAGCAACGACTAAAACGAATGCGTTAGTTAATATCTAAAAGTTTCAATCTACACGTACCTAAACAAATCTAAATTTTATAGGAAAGCGTAAAGACTTAACTGGTTGGTACTTACGTCATAAAGGCATCTGGATTGTACATGCAGTTGAAGGTGACATTTTCACCGCCCACTACTTTGGTCTCGCAATACTCTGTACTGGAGTCGTAATACCAATAGAGTTGATTGAGGCCGCACGCGAACGACGTGAGCACCAAAAAGAAGATGAATAGAAACTTGGCAATGTCTATAATCATACAGCCCAGCGATATTTGCAAGGGACCAAGGTGAGGGTTCGTTTGGAACAAGTAGATGATGCGCGCGAAGCTGAAGACGTTCGCGACGGCGAACACGCCTTCCGCGATCAGGGTCGGATCGTTGTCCGGCCACTCGGATCGTTCCATGTTACCCGGACCGTACCGAGTACTCTGTATTTGGAAGAAAGCCACGGCCTTCAAGGAATAAGTCGCCAAGTACAAAGACAACATGATAAAGTCCAACCAATTCCACCACTGACGAACATACGCCTTCAAACCTTCTTCCCATAATTGCTTGCATTCGGACCACACCATACCTAAGACAAAGAATTAAAAAATACATTAGACTAACAGTTGTAACAAACAGTTGAAAAATGATCACTTTTAATATAACAAAAATAAATAAATAAAATGACCAATAGTGGCTCACCATCACACTACCAACGAATCTTTTTGAAAGCTCTCGCCAGGGGCGTGCCGAAATACTGACAATTCTCATCAAGAGTTTTTATACTTATTTAAAAGTTATGGATTTATCCCTGATTTGGGAAAAATTCTCATTCAAGTCCGTCATCATTCATCAACAGCACAATACCACAGAAAACTCTAAACAAAAGTTAGATCCTGTAGATGACTTCTGTACTCATTCTTCTGAATATTTGTTTTTCTAAAGGCCTTAGTAACCAACGTGGTTGTGGTTCAACAAATTGAATTGAATCTAAAGACAGTTTTTGGTCAAAACAAATGGTTGTTCATGGTTTTCATATTTGTTAGTAACCGTGTGTTTACTTCTCGGGTTCTGGGTTAGTGAATCGCGGGACGTTGAGCCACTATTACTGGAATTTTTCGAATCGCCAAAAAAAAAAATTATTTAACATTTTAAATAATCCCAGAGAAACTAGGTATTATTACTAATAGAGGAATAAAAGTGATATTATTTTGTTTTTTCACTCTCTCTATAATAAAACCAAGCCTACATTAAGGATTAAAATCTACCATATGTTCCCAATGATCGCTTTAACCCTTAGCGCACCCTGTTTAATATTTAAAACGTCCAAAACATTCCCGAACCGTTTTGGACAGAAAAATAATCCTTGTAAAAAGAAAACCCTGGTTTTTCTTTGGAAAACTTCTGGAAAATACGTCCTATTTATTTAACCTTTAAAACTTCAATATTTAAATCATACACGAAATAAAAGAATGTGTTTGGAATATAAATTCAGAAATAAATCCACTCTCGTCTCTTTTTCCGCAGTGTACTGGCTTTTAAAACAACAAATTCTTCTCTTAGACCAATATCGGCAGCACTCGGCTATACACTTTTCAAGTGAGCTGTAGTTCAACGAAGGCAATCTTAGAAAGAGTTAGCACTTCCCGTAGAAAAACTGCATTTTCACATTGTTAAACTCATCCGTTTCTAAGACTGGATTCAGCTATAGGGTTGTCTAAAAGTTCTTCTCGGCTCCCGAGACTCGGGCTTAAACCTAATACTCCAGGGCCAATGTTTATTCCATAAATCTTAAGGAGCTCTCTTCTCCTGTATCGTCTCCTTCAATAACCTTACTACGTTTCCTTATTTACAGATAAGATGGTTATGCAACTGGCCCATCTATGGTAGAAAAACATTGTGAACTGGGTCTTTTAAATTACCAGCTACACTCCATGTAGTAACAGCTATTGATTATTAAAAATAATGTATTCGTATCTTCATGCTGCCTTAAGCGGCTTTATGGTGGAATTCATAAACGTCGCAAGAAACGCAATTTAGTACAGGCGAAGACTGGGCGTCGTGCGCAAACGTCCTGCCTTCGTCTGTACTAAATTGCGTTGCGTCCGCCGTTTATGAATTCCACCTTACATAGACCCTTCTCAAAATTATGGATCGCAGTGACGTATGCTTGAAATAGAGTTATGATGGAACATCCAGTAGGTTTATGTAAATCCAAAGACGTTAGATAGGACTTTACGTTACCAGTCCACCAAAGTCCTTATGACTGAAGCCCTATCTATCGTCTTTGAATCCACACACCGCTTGTTTCGTTTTAAGAAGACAACATGGCCAAGTATCAGACTAAATTTTACCTCCGACTTTTCAAAAGGGTTGATACCAAGTTAGAAATTTGATGTTCTGATGCTACCATGGGGTAACGATATATATATAACTGTAAAAGACCTTACTCAACAATTTCCAACCCAACCGTTTTACCTAGGAAGCTGAAACTAGATTTGTTAAGACACTATTCGTAATCATTAGTGGCGTTCGATAAGAAACGTATTTTCAATTCGCGACCATCTGGTAAATTTAGTCTGTTGAAGTAAAAACCTTATGGAATGAATAGCTTCCTTACGATTGAAAGGGGGGGTTTCAAGGCAAATAGGGTCCCTTCATGACGTGATTACTCAGAGTAAGATTGAGGTTTTATTGGGAGGTGACGAAAGGGGTAGACCCGGGACTGTCTTCACGTATAGAGCAAGATCGCTCGTCGTATTCGCACAAACTTCGTCGCCCAAAAGGTTGGCTTACAGGAGTACGCCACACTCCCGATCTATTAAGTACATTATAGACTCGCCGTTGCACGTTTTCTTAGTTTAAATCTTCTAAAATGACTGTGAAACAAGCTAAAGATATATGGTCTCTATATTTTAACCGCTTTAATCAATATTTCCTGTTAACGATACTACGCTACTTAACAATATGGTTTTGTTTTGAAGCAGCGGACCATTTCGAAACAAAAGTTCAGACAAAGCAAGCAGAATGTCTTCACTGGATCATGTTTAACCATTTTAAAAGAAACTTTAAACGGGCAACGCTGGGAAACTTTACTAAACTAAGTATTTTTGTAAACTAATCGTCTTCCATTTTGAAAAATGGCCGTTTACCTGTGACCAAACAGATTGCAAAGGTGCAAAGTGTAAATTTTATGATTGTTTAAACCTAGTATTAAGATATCGAACTTGATTGTTCATGAAGTGACTTGATTTTAGTTTCAAGTGTTTCTGAAACGTCTGCTCAAAGCCGGAACTAGAAATTGTTCAACCATCTTACCAAAATAAAGGAAATGACCTCTGCTTTGGAAAAGAGGGATTTTCTTACAGCAAAAAGAACTATTTATATCTTCTTCGTACGATATAAATTTCTAACGTCTAGAATCCCTTTTATTTGGATGGTTCTTCCATTCTGGGTCTCAAACATAAACGATGCCTTGCTGTTTGCAAGTCTTTGGTTTTTCTATACGTGTCGACAGAATATATAGTCCCTACATCCTAATCATGCATATGTATAAATGCAACGTTTTTATGTATGTATGTATGTATGTATGTATGTATAAAGACGTATACATGTCATAGTCAACCTGTTCAAATGGGAATTCACAGTTTGAAGAGGCATAATTCAGCTCAAACCTAAAATGTTCTGAAATTATATGAACTGTTCTAGTTTACTTTCAAGTAATGTTGGTATTCACGACTTAAGACTACGTCCATTGGTATTGGATGAGTAGAAAAACAAAGCGAGCATAAAGAAAGCCGATAGCTTCATCTTAGGTTTAGATTTTTAACGAACTCTTCAGAACCAATTTTGTAAATTCCAATCAAACCCTTGCAAATATTTTAAAATTGTATGCATAATTGTGAAATATCTTTAAAATATGGAACCATACATAGCGCTCTGTGGTACACTTATATGTATGTATGTATAAAGACGTATACATGTCATAGTCAACCTGTTCAAATGGGAATTCACAGTTTGAAGAGGCATAATTCAGCTAAAACCTAAAATGTTCCGAATTATATGAACTGTTCTAGTTTACTTTCAAGTAATGTTGGTATTCACGACTTAAGACTACGTCCATTGGTATTGGATGAGTAGAAAAACAAAGCGAGCATAAAGAAAGCCGATAGCTTCATCTTAGGTTTAGATTTTTAACGAACTCTTCAGAACCAATTTTGTAAATTCCAATCAAACCCTTGCAAATATTTTAAAATTGTATGCATAATTGTGAAATATCTTTAAAATATGGAACCATACATAGCGCTCTGTGGTACACTTATATGTATGTATGTATAAAGACGTATACATGTCATAGTCAACCTGTTCAAATGGGAATTCACAGTTTAAAGAGGCATAATTCAGCTAAAACCTAAAATGTTCCGAATTATATGAACTGTTCTAGTTTACTTTCAAGTAATGTTGGTATTCACGACTTAAGACTACGTCCATTGGTATTGGATGAGTAGAAAAACAAAGCGAGCATAAAGAAAGCCGATAGCTTCATCTTAGGTTTAGATTTTTAACGAACTCTTCAGAACCAATTTTGTAAATTCCAATCAAACCCTTGCAAATATTTTAAAATTGTATGCATAATTGTGAAATATCTTTAAAATATGGAACCATACATAGCGCTCTGTGGTACACTTATATGTATGTATGTATAAAGACGTATACATGTCATAGTCAACCTGTTCAAATGGGAATTCACAGTTTGAAGAGGCATAATTCAGCTAAAACCTAAAATGTTCCGAAATTATATGAACTGTTCTAGTTTACTTTCAAGTAATGTTGGTATTCACGACTTAAGACTACGTCCATTGGTATTGGATGAATAGAAAAACAAAGCGAGCATAAAGAAAGCCGATAGGTTCATCTTAGGTCTAGATTTTTAACGAACTCTTCAGAACCAATTTTGTAAATTCCAATCAAACCCTTGCAAATATTTTAAAATTGTATGCATAATTGTGAAATATCTTTAAAATATGGAACCATACATAGCGCTCGGTGGTACACTTGCTCGGGCTTTTGTTCAGTCATAGGATAAATTGGAAAATTTCCAATGGCAAGATTACTCAGAAAATTAGAAGCTATATTAATACTTGGATAAGCAAAGGAATTTCTTTTACTCGTAGAGATTTTCAACCACATCATATTTCAGATGCCACGGACGAAACGTTTTAGGCGATTAGGTAACGTCTGTCATTTGTAAAAGCAAACACTTTTATTGAACACTTACCAGTAACCCAAAAAAAGATGAGCCACTCTATTAGAGATGGAAAAGGTCCCCGTATGTTTTGAATGGAGCGCTCCGTACCTTCCGTTCTCGTCGACGCCAGCACCAACAGCAAAAGGAAGAACCCAAAGGAAGCGCTGAAACAAGAAACGGAAATCAAATGAAAAAACTACGGCAATTTTAATTTTACATTTTCACAAATTACAAATCTGCAGGGAAAAATTAAAAAAACACACAATAAAAATCGTAAACCCGAAATGGACACAGAAAGGAAATTACGGAGCACTATTTCTAGCCTTAAAGAAAGCGACGGTTTCGTGCTTTTCTTTAAATATCTTGAACAAGAAAATGCTATAAAATAGAGTCGTATATGACACAATTCTACAAATAAAAAAACTTCATAAAGTATTGAAGTTATTTCTTCTAACGGTGGTTCATGTTACTGTTATTGAGAGTCCAAGAGACCGAACCAGACTAAACATAATGTGTGTTAGTAAATGATATGGTTGGGGAAAATGTAAAGGAATGTTAGGACACCGCATTAACCGTTGGACATTTATTCAAATAAAATTTTAATTAAAAAGAGGCAGGACTCTCGCTCTGAACACGATGATATAAATCATAACTTCAATAGACAATGGACGTTTGGGAAATGATAGTTGAATTAAGCATTAAGAAGTGTCTGTTTTCAGCTAGTATACGCTTCGAAAAATTCAACCTTCCGATTTAGAAGCCAAATATGGTATAGTTCAGGTTCAAGAACTCTTGTACCTCAGCCACCTCATCTACCACGACTAAGACACAACTTCAACTTAAGCTCTGGCTTATCGTTTGTGAGCTAAAAAGCAAAAGTAGACGATATAAACCCTCTCAAAAGGTTCGAAAGAATGTTTCCCGTAGTTTGCCGTTCTTACTCCAACAGCACCCACACCGCATATACACCCCAAAAATGACCATAAAAATGATTTGACCAAGCGTGACTTTCGGGTCCGTCGGTTTTGAGGAAAAAATTCTTGATAGTAGCTGAAGGGAAAACCCCAAGTTTCTCGACTCTGACAGAAAGACTCTCTTTGAGATACAGTTTGTCCGATGATATAAAGCTAACAGAGTCCAAGGTAAGTTTACCAGTCTTAAAGTCTTGAATATCTCTTAGAATCTAGCTTCCACATTATTAGCTCCATTTAGCAGGACTGTCTCTAAAGATTCTCGTATAAGAAACAGGAAGTCTTCTGATCTCAAAAAATGTTGGGCAGAATTCGCCCGCGTGTTTGTTGCGGTTTTTCCGCTGTAGCGTATGAGCCTTTTCTATCCGCCATGCTTAGATACATTCTTGGAAAGGTCAAAATTTCCGTAGTAACTGAAGTGATAAAACTACGAATTTCTTATCTTTCATTGTTTGCAACAAAATTCACGACTTGAGCGAACGTCTATTGTCGAGTGCCATCTTTGGTTGGAGGGAACCCCTCGTTTTTGGTCACGCTTGGGGAAATCATAATGGCCAAGAGAACCTACCGACCCCTTTCCTTGGGCCCTAGCGATAACGTCTGTGAACCGAAAATACTTTTTAGTGTAACGGTCGATATTTTATATTGGAAAGAAAAGTGAGGAATAACCTGGAAACGAGGAAAGTGAATTAATCAATGGTTTTTCTTGATATGTCAATGTGACCAAAAGCACATTTTTTCAAGATGGCGTTTTATCAAAAGCGCAATTTCAAAGATGAACAGTTCTGATTCGAAGTGAAATATAATTACATCGGATAAGTAAGAGTGTTCAATTTTGAGGAATCATGTACACATCTATAATATTACAGAAGAATCAAGCAAAAAGCTAATCTTAAAGACTCGTTAGACCTCTATATTTACATGACGACAGAGGGCAGTAAAACGGTAAAGGACTAATACGGCAAGTGGTTCAGTAGAATTTCTCAGCCCTCTGTCATTATCTCTGAACAGAGCAATGAAGCATAACAGAAATTAATTGCAGTTAATCGTACAAAATTGCAGAAAGATACCATTATTAAATTTGAAATATTCATTATTTTATGAGCTCTTTCCAATAAAAAAACATAACATTGTACGCTGGAACTTTTTAAGTCACCATCAAAATCCAGCTGAGTTCCATAAGGAGAAAAACATTCAATTGATCTTTCTCTAGCTGATAAGATCTTTAAGGGTTGTCTTTAAAACATTTTATGACACTTCGGCTCTCGCTAAAAGGTTTCTAGGCCCATACTCAGGAGTAATCTAATCACCCAATTGGTTTGGGTTCAGGATTTACAGGACCGACGGTAAAGTTTGTAAACGTGCAGTACGAGACTCTAAAATAAGTGTTTCCACCAAAGGTAATTAATTTAAAGATATACTGACCTATGATACATAAACTTCATGAAAGGGGATCGAATGATTCCTCCCAGCCTCGAGCGAGGAAAAATGAGATAGTAGAAGGCCACGATAGGCATGCAGGCGATCAACCCGCATGAGAGGAGCGCTTTCATGACGCCGTTCCCCCTTCTCCACACCGGAAGACCCTCGTACCAGATGGACGTAAGAAGTTGCTGGCAATTGGGGTGCGCCACGAACTATTGAAAGAAATGCGGCGATCATTTTAAAACAAGAATAAATATTGGCCAAAGTCTTTATAAAATCGTGATGGTAACCTGTTTTTGTTCGTATTTGAGGGCAAGTTTTAATCTGGACAAGGTGAGCCTCTCTCTTTCTTCGTCTCCACAATCCTCGGAATCCGAATCGGATTTCTTGTTCATGACAGCAATTACTTCTTCCGTGCTCCGACAGAGGTCCAACAAGTCGCAAGAATACTTCTTACATTGGTTGCTTAGCTCGACGTAAATGTCTTTGAACTCGTTCTCCCTCATTGCTAGATGCTCGAGTTCCCACGACAGCTGACAGTTGATATTGGCGCGGATTAGATTAGTGCAAAGAACACGATGAAAGATAGAGTAATTGATGGTAAATATACCTTAAAGGCCGTTAGAACTGGGTCATCGCTAGTGAGTGAGATCCAAGCGGGGCTGGCCAGAGCCTTGTAGGTGTGTATCCTTCTAAGCGAGTACCTCAAACTATCCGTGTGCATTCCTATCTGGCACTTGCGGCACGTGCAGGACAGGGGATGCGGCTTTTCGATGGTGGCTCCCCTAGAGAGTAGCAATTGAAGAATCTCAAACTGGTTGCAATGGGCGGCTAGAATGATTGGCGAGATGTCCGGCGAGTAGTCGGAACTCTCCTCCCCTGGCTGACGCGTCTTGGCCCAGTCATTCGCCAGCATATCACTCGTGATACTCGGATGGTTGATGAGCATCTCCACGATCTTGTACACACCTTCTCGTATCGCGTACAGCAGCGCGTCTCCGATCTTAACTTGCTCCTGGTATAGATTAACATGAAGAAAAATGAAAGGATTTCAATACTCCGCGTTTGCTTGTTATGGGTCACCACTATTTTTCCCATTATGTTCAGGCCGAAAGAACTTTTAGACAAATCTCAAGTATATCACTTTTTTCAATCATATGTTTTTCTAATCATTCATAGTTAAGCACGGCCGATTCCAATTGTCGAGCACGAAATACGTAGACTGGTTCTCGATACATATTTCATGAGATGTAGGCTTACTTATTAAACCAGCCAACCGTTTGAGTAAGTTTAACATTAAACTTTAATTTGGTTAATTTACTGTCTGATGAAAAAATTGCTTATGATTAGATTTAAATAAGATGGACTATACCTGCTGTAGAAGAAGTTCCACAATCTCGACATTTTCGTTGTCGACGGCGATTTGAATGGCACTCCTTCCCAAAATATTGGTGCAGTTGACGTTGACGGGATTTGGCGGTTGAAGGCACCTTATCATGGTGTGCTTGTCTCCCCTCTCGGCAGCCTCCAAGAAAGTCCGTTCCTTCGGGTCGATGGTGTGCCCATCCTTGAGCGGCTCCAAAGGGATGGGGATGCGGTTGCGGTTTGGACCCTTAGAGTTGGAACGGTTGCTGTTCTTGAACATCTTTTGCTGTTGTCGGAGACTGCCGGAGAGGAACGGTCGCATTAGTCGTGACAGGATTTTACTTGGAGGAATCTTCTTAGCTCGGTCCTCAACGTCCGAGACTTTCGCCGCGGAACGTCGTCTCCTACCACCGACTTCCTCCTCAATTTGGACTTCCGGTGACGGAGAAGGACTCGGATAGGCTCCCGAATACGCGGCTTCCGCTTCCGCTGCGGCTCGCGCGGCGACGGGGTCCACTCGCTTCGAAGGCGTTGCTGGGGTCAAGAAGAGAGCCACGGTCTGACCGAGGAACGGACGCGTGAACGAGATGCCGCGAAGGGCTCTACTTCCGGTTCTAGGTGCTGCTTTTTCGCTAGACTGGAGGGCGAGGACAAAGTTATTAAACGAGCCCGCGCCGATAATTTAAGAAAGCTTTTGTCGCAGAAAATGAAAACGTCACGACAAACTGTTCGGTTAACCGATGGCCGCGGCGAATTCGTCATGATTCTAAAGTACCCGACGCGGACATTTAACGAAACTAACGGGTACTATAATGTTCAATGTTTTTATATGAAGTTATTGGGTATTATATCACAAGGTTATCTTTAAACTAAATCTACCTTCATGGTCACATGCTATGACGATCACTACGGTCAGCAGGAACCTGTGAAAGATAAAAAGACCAATCATTAGAAATTTCGATTAATTCAGACCTATTACGCGGGGGTATGTGGCCGTAGGAGATAGCATAGATTGGACTTAATGAATTAACTACGTTTACGTTGACGGCATAAATTTCTTTTTACCATGAAGAAGCATATCAAATGCTTTACTGTGTGAACAAATACGTATATCTTGCTTAAGCAAGGCGATTAATAATAACAATAATCTAGGCTTTATCTACGAAGGGATGTCCACACTAAGCCAGCGGTTACTTAGAAGTGGATACTATTAAAATTCAAAGCCCCTATGCCACAGCTAACCGAAAGCGCCCTATAATAACTGTTACCCCAGCAAGTTTTGATGGAAAGGAGAAAACGGGTAAGACCGCGCGGAGAAAACTTAATTACCAAAGAGGAATCTTTCATTTTGAACCAATTAAACCATCTTCAAATATTTCTAATAACACTAATCTCATCAGTAGATTGCCAACTAGTTGGAGAAACTGAAACCCAAGGAAATGAAAAAATTCCCGAAGCAGAAAAAGGCAACTAACTTTTTTACTTCAATAGAAGAGAACATTTTTCAGTTCGATTTTTATTTTTCAGGAGAAAACGAATTTTTCTTCCGTTCAGCGTAATACCTACACTTGTCAAGTTTCTCTCATTGATTATTCATTTGGCTGAGTTCTTGAGTTTACAGTCTCGTGCCATAGCACAAATTCAGCAAAATAAAGGCAGAGTTAGGTTCTTCTCACTTCATGTTTGTAAGGAATAAAGCTAGTTTATTTAACTTACTACTGAATTCTTACATTGGGACAATCTTAACTCACGTTTTAAAGAAGAAAGCGAAAAGGAAGTTCAAAGCCCACTTTAACATCGAAGGATTATAAACAAGAAGGGTGACAAACGTAAAAACAGTTCTCTCGATCTAACATGATAAAAAACATCAACCTTTTATATAAAATAGATAGGCGTAGTAGACAAGCTCTTCTTGAAGAATTATCGCTCTGTTAGACAAATAGACTTAAAAGGGATACCGAATGCTGAAACTCTCTAGAGGAACATTAGACATCTTAATGCATATAATTTTGAATAATCGCTTGTAATTTTTTTTATCCAATTGACTTTGAATTATAATCTACTAGTTTTCGACAGCCAAGTGAACTAATGATGTTGAATATCGGTAGAAAAACAGTAGAGGTTTAGGTCTGAAGTCTAGACTATACTTAAAAAAACCTGAAGAGGGTTATTTTTTACTTAGAAATAGCGTATGACGTACTAATAAAACTGAATAAAGCTTCCGCAAAATCTTTGCTCTATTTTTGAAAGAAAACTTCTAGGTTTTATTTTTTTTACAAATTATTTTCACTGTTAGGTCAAGAAGTCGAAGGTTTTCAATCTAATCGTTATTTACTAAAGCCTTAAATGTAGTTTACATGATTATCTTGGTAACGTTATCTGCTAGCCTAGTCGTGGAGTTCTAATTTCTCGTTGGCTAATGCTCAGTAATAGATATTTTAATGTTGAGAATACTAAGACTGCCTAACCTTAAAGAATACATATGCATAAACTAAGAATTCTTAACCCTTAACATCCACTCTATCATAAGTTTATCATGCCTCTAAGTACACAAATATGGGTTTCAACTGGGCATCTTCTGCAGGCTACTGTGACGTCAGAACTCGTATATCTCTAAGATCCGCAGAGAAAAAATTTTGAAATTTCTGTTGCGGTGCAGCCACCAAGCGGACGAGACGATTACTAAATGAGTATCATGAAAAAAAATCATCCAATGGAATAAAGGAGATTTTTACGTTTCGTATAGGCAGGCATTGGGGGGGGGAACGAATTTTACTTAAGCAACCCCAAATCCCTCATTCTCTCGTGAGATAGAGGCGGTTTCAGTCCTGAAACATTCTAAAAGGGATAAAAGAAACGCTAGGCTAGGCAGTACAATTTTGTATTGAAGTAGAGGTGATAAATTATACGAGGAGAGTATAGGGTTTCATTAAAGGGATCCAGACAAAAACTATTGCCATTTCTCTACTTAGAGGCATGATAAACTTATGACTCTATGTATTCTTACGCTTCATTTTACTATTTTTTTTTTTGAGAAATAGTCGCTATAAGCGTTCCGCTGGAGCAGTGGATAAGCTAACTTTGATCATTTCAGTGTTAAATTTGGTAATACCATATGTTCATAAGATGTGTTCCATAAGTATGACACCACCTCTACTTCGTAATACTAGAGACTTACTGAGAGCAAGTTCCATAACGACGCGAGAATCGACTACCCTCGGTTTTGTAGTCCATCTTACTATTTAGCCTGTACTAAGCCTTTAACAGCGCCTCATCAGGAGTCGTTTTACGAGAATCTATGACGTTTCACCTACGTCACTTCATGACAAGCTCTCAGTAACCAGTGACAAACTTATGGAACATATCTTATAAACTTATGATAAGCTAGTTTTCACAAATATTAATAAAAATTTATGATGTTTTGCACCGTAAACGATGGTGGATAAAAAATTGGGACTTCCGTATTATAATTGTGTTCAGAGGTAGACATTTTCCAATTATAATTAATTAATTTTCGATATTTTATTACAAAGGCCAAAAAAATTTGCAATTGCTTTAAATATACTATGGCTAAAAATATTTAAGTTTAGGCATTCGATCGCTCTGGCTTATTTTTCCATTTCGATTTTAGACTAAATCCTCTATAATCTGTGAGATTAACTGTTCGCGTTGTGGCTCTTCATTTCAAAAGGGAGACTAAAAAGTAGGAAGGGAATTAGAGATTTTCGCTAAAATTAGCAAACAGTCGTTATAAAGCAAAAAGCCCGAAAGTATCGAGGGGATTTTAAATGCCCCAAAGTTTCCTCGACTTATAAAAAAAATCGGGATCATCGTTGCGTATTTAATTCGCTTTTCCCGTAGGAAAATGGCCCCCAACCTTTTGCGTTACAAGGTGAAAAGGTCTTAAAGCCAATGTTGTTGAAAATTTCACCTAAACTGCCTACCATTGGAAATATAGAGTTTTAAAAGGTCATGTTGATGCGACAAATTTAAGTTAAATTTGTATTATTTCATCAACCTGATTTTAAACATGAATATTCCACCAAGAAACAAGAAACTCCGCAAGAAACGTTACGTCTGTTCGCGTAGAATATGAATTGAAAATCGTCACCATGCCAACACCATAAGTTCATAAGATATGTTCCATATATTTGCCACTGCTTAGAGAGAGCTTGTCATGAAATGACGTAAGTGAAACGTCATAGATTTTCGTAAAGCGACGCCTGGTGATTCGCTATCAAAGGATTAGTACAGACTAAATAGGACGATGGACTGCAAAACCGAGTGTAGTCAATTCTCGTGTCGTTTTCGAAAATAGCTCTCTAGCATTACAAAGTATAGTTAGTGTCATACTTATGAAACGTGTCTTATAAACTTATGATACTGTTAAAGTACTTCGATGTATCAAAATAAAATTGAACCATTTTTGTCACTTAATAATAAAAACGGCCATTTTTCCAGTTACAACATTAACGTCCGTAAATCCCTTCTCTTCCATCACTTGGGATGCGTAACCATGGATACCAGCGTGCATCATTCATGCTCCGGATACGGTTAATAAGGCCTATGGGGGTGATGTTGAAGAGAAATCGCTTTTGTAACCGGAAATAGCTGTATACAAAAACGGAAAAAAGTCCCTCCCACCACTTGTCCCCCCGTATCTTTAATTTAAAATCTTCGAAGGACTCAAAGGGTTACGGACTCCAAAGTTGTAGATACGCATATCAACAAGTTCAGATTGTTGTAAATCTATTTTGACAGGAAGTGGTAGATTAATTCATGATTGTGTTATTAAATTTAAATACAAATATTTAAAATAAACTTATGACGTAATTAGAGAAAGATCTATGCATTTGTTATGAAATCGAGAGACCTTTAACTTTTCCAGTGATCGATCGTAATCTTTTGGCTTCTCATTTTTAAATGACTAAGTGTTATAAACGGAAATTCAAAATGATTACTTCATTAAAAGAAGTGTTCGAAATTCGAGAGATTTTTTCATAACGTATCAGATTGATTCAACGTAAAAGTCGTGGCCCATTCGCGAAGCCCTGATAATGTTACGAAATTCACGCATGCCCAGTAGAGCACTGTTTGATATAGGCCTCGCCCATACATAACGGATTGTACAATTGCTGCCTACGTTAATCAAGGCCAGTGCGCGTCAGTTTCGAAGGGGGGAGACTTTTAAGAAACGCGTCTTCTTATTTTCTCTCTATTTTACCCCGAAATGGTAATGTAAGCTGGACCAAAACGAGCGCGAAAATGAATATTTCAAATATTTTTTAGTCCAGCTAACAGCGCTCTCGGCTAACTTAAATTTCCAAACGAAAAATAAAAATCGGCACCGCGCACAGGCCTTTATTAATGTAGGTAACGGTAAAAATCCTTCAAAAATTCAGCAATTCGGTTAAATTACGTCACGAATCCGTACGCACAAATTCCTCTAAATCTTAAATAGTTACCTAATACACGTTGTTTTGGAAAATTTTACACACGATTTAACTTTTGGAATGTTCGAAGAACGGTTAGTCTAAAACTGTTATTAGAATTTGCAAAAATAAAAATGTTGTCTCTAACCCTTTGAACGGAGGCTTTAGTCCTTCCTTCCTCTCTTTCTCTCCTCTTTTGTTTACTCCTCGCTCTTTAACGAGATTTATGTAGCGAGCGAGAACGATAAAATTGGATTAACTCCAGTCCGGAGAAGGGGAGACCCCTCAAAAACGAGTTTTTAATGATTTCATTAAATTTGATTACGTGATGCTGCAGCGTGTTGGTTTGCTTGTATCCGTAATTTTTTTTTTGCCTCCACTTTCAAAGTAATTACTATTAAAATTAAATCGTACAGGCATTTTAGATAGAATTATACTAATTTCGCGTTTTTTGTGTGTGTGCTTGTTTGTGTGTTGTACATGTATTTCTGGTGTTGTTTTGAGCCATAGATCATTTTGCAACCCTGAAATAGCCGCGGATCACTCGGTATTATACATGGTGTTTTGATAAGTCTGCCATAAATTAAGGGGGATGTTCTTTGAGCGATTTTGAGTCGAAAGTGTTCTATGACATTTTGCCGTCCGGGCCAGTGTTTTCGAGTTATTATTTGAGTGATTTAGGGATTAAATTAGTGTGGGCTTTTAGTTTCTTAATTATATTTAAGGGGCCATTTGTAAAATACTCTAATCTTTACTTGAAAACAGTGACCCGGACGGCAAAGTTTTACAGAAAATTTTCGACTCAAAATCGCCCAAAGAACATTTCCCTTGATTTATGCCAGACTTATGAGAAACCCCCTGTATTTAACATGAGTTGATCATATGTAAATGTTATAAATGCTTAAGTTATTCTTCATAATAAATGTCACCTCAAAATAGTGTACCAAATACATAGATCTAGACTCAAAGGACATAGTCAAGCAGGGTCATATCATGGCTAGGGTAGATTTAGTGCGACTCAGCTGTTTATTTTTCTACGGTTCATAGGGCACGAACAATTGCTAAGGTTCAAATTGGGTAAAATGTTTCGGCAAACTACAGACCCGATAATTGGAAATAACGCTGATAGTAAGTTCGGCAGAAGGATGCGAGTTCTCGGTCCAGAGGACATCCGACCTACGCGAGTTCAATTCCAATGTTCGCGTTTTTCTATTCACGAATAGCCGATCCAATATTTAGTCAATATTAAAGTCCCACACTCCTATGTTAATAAAAATTACGTTCAGATTGCCTGTCAAACAACCGTCATCAATTCCATGGTGTATCAACATGTAGAAGTCCCATTGTATGGCATTGTTACTTGTTTATTTTTATGTTGAAGAAAATCAAACAATTAACTTAGATTACAGAAGCCTACGTGTAGATGATGTTCACATAAAAAAATCCCACGTAACCTAATTTACCCTCTAACAATAAAACGTAGGTTCCTTCAAGTTTAGTTCACAGTGTTGCTTACGCGTAGGTTCCTGTAAGTCTAGTTCAAAGTGTTGCTTACGAGTAGGTTCCTGTAAATCTAGTTCACAGTGTTGCTTAAGCGTAGGTTCCTGTAAGTCTAGTTCAAAATGTTGCTTACGCGTAGGTTAATGTAAGTCTAGTTCACAGTGTTGCTTAAGCGTAGGCTCATGTAAGTCTTGTTCACAGTGTTGCTTAAGCATAGGCTCATGTAAGTCTTGTTCACAGTGTTGCTTAAGCGTAGGTTCCTGTAAGTCTAGTTCACAGTGTTGCTTACGCGTAGGTTCCTGTAAGTCTAGTACACAGTGTTGCTTACGCGTAGGTTCCTGTAATTCGCAATGTGGTTTAAAAGGTAGGTTCCGGTAAGGTAAGTTAATCAGTTAAAAATTTGAAAATTCATTTCAAATAAAAAGAAAAAAGAACAAGAGTTGCGTATTCCTCTAAACTCAGAATCCAAACTTTCACACGGCAGGCGAGCATTATCCCTTGCGTAACAGGGAAAAGATTAAATTAAAAGATTTTGGTGCCTGCAGCAAATTCATCCTTCGCCACCCTCAACAAACATCGAATCCCAAAACCACGACTACACGAGCAGCGTCTAAGCAGCAGGCGTGAAAAAGGCCAAGAAAAAAATCAATGCTGACAGAACGTCACCAGATATCTCGGACGTGATGCACGTGATAAATGAGGTCCATGGATTCCTGGACTAGCTGCCGGCTTTCATATCAAAAGTCATTTTTATTCTGCAGTATCGCGTAATAGCCTTTTTTGCAAAATACGAGCAGCCTGGACTCTTCTTCGTCCATCATGATATCTTAATAGAAAGGCTCATGAGCCACTGAGTTTTCTCCCGCATTCAGATGGGCGGCGCTAAGAAGACGTCTGTTTCATGGTATTTGTTTTTATCAGCAAAAATTTAGCTATAAGCGGGAATGATCATTGATGAAAAGGTTAAGAGCATTGTTTTCAATACTTTTGCAGTCCATCTTCTTATTTAGTGTATACTAAGCCTTTGACAGCGCCTCACCAGGCGTCGCTTTACGAAAACCTATGACGTTTCACCTACGTCACTTCATGACAAGCTCTCAGTAACCAGTGACAAACTTTCGGAACGCCTCTTATGAACTTATGCTGGTACAATCGACAAAATATCTACAGAATGGCATCACCGTTCCGGAACAGGGCTAATAACTAACCTATAATATTTTCCATGCAGCCTTGAAATCTCACTCTTTTTCTAAACATAGACTTAATAGATTCAATTTGTTTCACATTCAATTCGTTAATATAAGGACTTGGGATATTGTTACAACATTTTTATTGATAAGGAGCACCATCAGCAGTTGATTTTCAAACCATGGATTCATGGAACCAGCCCGCGCGTAGCTTGGGACAGTTCAGTTTCACCAAGACTTTGTACATATACTCTCCATCTGTTTCTTCACTGACGTATTTTCATCGAAAGGATAGATAAGGAATTCTAGGCACGAATTTTCTGGCTACATCTTTTTTCTTCGTAACCACGTTTTGGTCCCTTAGATTCCAGAGAGGGTTTCTCGAATTGCTGATTCGAAAGTGGTTGTCGGTTTTGGGTTTCAAATAACCACGGCTATCTAAACATTGTCGTTTTTCTTTCTTCCTTCCTTGTGCTTTCCTGCTGTAACAAAAGTACGTATAATACCGGGAGAGTAATTTGCCAGATTTTTTACGTTTGATCAAAATTTACATCATACCGCAGTTCCTGAATAACAAAATTTCGAATCCAGCGCTTTACTTTCTGGTATGGTTTTTGACTTTGGTTCAAATACGATTCAGATAGTAAATCCTTATTCGAAAGTCGAAAGTCGAAACTCAGTTTGATTAATAGAAAAAATATAATAATTTTCGAACTGTAAAAACCTGTAAATGATTCGATAAATTAATATTTAACTGCCTAATTTATTGGATAAATTAATATTTAACTGCCAAATTTATTGGATAAATTAATATTTAACTGCCAAATTTATTCGATAAATTAATATTTAACTGCCAAATTTATTCGATAAATTAATATTTAACTGCCAAATTTATTCGATAAATTAATATTTAACTGCCAAATTTATTCGATAAATTAATATTTAACTGCCAAATTTATTCGATAAATTAATATTTAACTGCCAAATTTATTCGATAAATTAATATTTAACTGCCAAATTTATTCGACAAATTAATATTTAACTGCCAAATTTATTCGACAAATTAATATTTAACTGTCAAATTTATTCGACAAATTAATATTTAACTGTCAAATTTATTCGACAAATTAATATTTAACTGTCAAATTTATTCGACAAATTAATATTTAACTGTCAAATTTATTCGACAAATTAATATTTAACTGTCAAATTTATTCGACAAATTAATATTTAACTGTCAAATTTATTCGATAAATTAATATTTAACTGTCAAATTTAGTCGATAAATTAATATTTAACTGCCAAATTTAGTCGATAAATTAATATTTAACTGTCAAATTTATTCGATAAATTAATATTTAACTGTCAAATTTATTCGATAAATTAATATTTAACTGCCAAATTTAGTCGATAAATTAATATTTAACTGTCATTATTTTTCATTAAAATAATATCTAACTGTCGAAGTTACTCGATAAAATAATATTTGTGTCAATATGCGATTAATCGATTAAAATTGGAAAATCAAATAATAGCCGGTTTAAAAAAAATTAAAATTCGACCCATTAGTTCGATTAATGGATTAAAAACAGACAGAATGAATAATGAAGAAGTTCATTGCAATAATAAATTCTTAAAACAGGCAAATAGTTGAGATCTGGAGTATTTCCCCATGATACACAATGAAAAATAAGAAGTATTTAAGTACGAGGAATTTAACTTGCAATTCCTTTTTTAGTAGAGAGACGTTCAAAGAAAGATCGAGGAAAATTGCAAATTTAAACCCTATAAGCCAGTAAAATCTTCCTTGAGTAAAACTTCATATATGCAGTATACATACCGAGATCTCACTTCTCTCACCAGCATTAGATCTTTATGGCTCAGTAGTAAAAAAGACGGTAAAAACCGACTCTACTCTATAGCAGAAAGTTTCAAAGGATTGAAATGCAACAATTCATTTCAAGATAAGTTTGCAACCGAGCCAAAGTGAGCGCAAGATTGTTAGATAAAGTAAGGCACCATGGTAAAAAAACTTTTCAGGCCCCCTTGTGTAAATGGTATGAGTCCTCCTAGTCCGAAAGCTATGTATACAATTGAATTGCTAGATCGACCAATGACTTTGGATCTCTAAGTTCCAAATAATTTGAATTCGCCCTGAAATACTTAAATTTTTGTCATTTCGTGTTAATATGTGAACAAGTTGGGAAAACCAAAATATTACCTCTCCGTGTCGAGAAGATTATATAAACAAAATTATCCAATGAAAACACTTTTGCCCTCATCCTTTATATATATAGGAGGCAATGAATGAAATATATCACAATGCACGGGTCTTGATAGATACAGGAGGCAATCAAGGAAATATATCGCATGCACGGGCCTTGGTAGATATAGGAGGCAATGAAGGAAATATATCGCATGCACGGGCCTTGGTTGATACAGGAGGCAGTGATAATCTCTCTTTGTACGAGAGGTTTATCTTTAATATTTAAATAAATATAATTATTTTTACCTCTCCGTGTGACGTAGTCCAGGAGAGGTTCTGTAACGGCCGTGTCTGTGTGTGTGTCTGTCTGTGTGTGTGTCTGTCTGTGTGTCTGTCTGTCTGTCCGTTGTTACACCCACGTGACCGCGTTCGCAGTTTGCGTATCGGAGCAAACGTGTTCGCCATTTCCGAACTGCTTTCACAGTCACGGAAATGGCTCCTCTACTTGAGTTCTCACACCACCATCTTCTGGTCTTTGTCCATCCCACACGGACACCAGTCTGTTCTTACTGGCTTCTAATCACCACCATCTTCTGCTCTTTGTCAATCCCACATTGACACCAGTCTGCACTTACACTGGCTTCTAACACCACCATCCACTGGTCTTCCGTCTATTCCACATAGACACCAATCTGTATCATTGGCTTCTACTCCATTATCATCGTTTGGTTTTAGGATATACGCGGCGATCAGCTAGGGTTACGAGAAACGTCTAGCCTCCCTAAGGTGGGATCGCCACCAAAGGTTTTCGCAATTGCGCTTTTTCCTTACTATTATAATGGAAACGAATCGTATATATACCCCAAATTTGAAAAAAGCGGGCAAGAGGGGTACCCTTAACTTTAAACGTCAATATTAGCAAAGTTTGAGAAGATAATAGGTATAACTTTATTTTAAACGATTTAACTATTATTAATGTTAATTATTGAAGATTAAAATAATTAAAAATAATTATATTTATTTAAATATTAAAGATAAACCTCTGGTGCAAAGAGAGAGATTATCATTGCCTCCTATATCTACCAAGGCCCGTGCATGCGATATATTTCCTTCATTGCCTCTTATATCTATCAAGGCCCGTGCATTGTGATATATTTCATTCATTGCCTCCTATATCTATCAAGGCCCGTGCATTGCGATATATTTTTCAAAACAACAACAAAAATGGGAAACCCCAACTCAGAAACATAATAACGTTTTCATTGGATACTTTAAGTTTATATAATCTTCTTGACACGGAGAGGTAATATTTTGGTTTTCCCAACTTGTTAATTATTTTAATCTTCAGTAATTAACATTAATAATAGCATAAGTAACATAATAAACATAAGTATGACTCTTCCCATTGTAATAATGCAAATTTCCAAATGAAACCTATAATCAACACTGACACTCTCACTTACATCAGGCCAGGACTTGCAACCCCGTCGAGTACTTCATGCTGGTCTTTGGCGAATGACATAATTGTACAATTTTAGCCAATCACAATAAACCATCTCCTTGAACGCATTTGTGTCGGAAATAGTCGTCTGCTATTTATTGTACGAGCTCGTTCGCTTTGTCGCGGTGTTTCTATGTTTGAGTTTAAGATTGCCCTAAGTCGGATTTTCAGCACCAAAAATGATAAGCCTTTTGAAATCTAAATATTCCGTTACTAAATCTACCCAGTGCAATTTTCAACTTCGTAATGTGGTCGCGCTAAAGTCGGTAAAAAGTCAGACTGAGAAATGTAAGGGATTGATGTGCTTGCAAAGGCTTAAGCCTTATGAACAGCTTGAAGCAGTTTGTACTGTTTCTTCGGGAGTCTTAGGGAAAACAGGAGAGTTAAATGTAAACGAATTAACACCAACATCATCAGTGAAGCCCTTGCAAGTCGATAATGTATTAAACGTGCTTCAAGAGAGCAAAGAACTTGGGGGAATCGATCTTCCAATTTCTTTAATGAAGGTCAGTAAATGTTTAGCCTTACACTTGTTGCGAAACGCTTTAAAAACTCATTAATACCATAAGTAATGTTATAACCTGATGTACAGGATGCGCAAAACGAGGTCATTTGTTCAAAAACAAGTGAAATTGCCGAAAAGACCAGGAATTGCGAAATCTCCCCATATCAGAGTCATGAGAAGTTGAGTTGCTCCCTTCATGCTTTAGGGGCGAAAACGTTCCCTCTGAAATTAAGTGTTGAATTTAAACAGATAGTGGCGAAGTTTAGCGCACTTGATTTAACAGAAAAAGTCTCAACAAATAATCAGGTTGGCACAGTGAACAATCGAACATTTTAAAATAATCATTTGTTTAATAACACTTTCTGTAGTTGATTTTGGAGGTTACTAAGAGAGGATCTTATGAAGAGAAATACAATGCAGAGCCATTGAAATATGTTTTAAACTGTTCTGGCACATTAAGACTTGTGGTTTTGTTCAAAGGAGTGGTGAAAGAAGTAGAAATTTTCAAAGATGCTGTGCTTTTGGAGGATGTAGTAGTTTCACTGTTAAAGGACCTTTCAGATCCCGATAAGCGTTTTTGTAGTGGTCTAGCTAGTGACGCCATAGAAATTATTTCGCAGCTACCTTTAATTCCAAAAACATTAAAAATCATCGATTTTCCTGTAAAGCATTTTATGTCCCTTAAATGCCCGGTAATTTTTACAAAACCGAATAATATTGTGGCGGCAGACTCAAATGTTTGCAAGGAGTGCAAGTACTTAATGCGATATTTGCGTGCATCTTTGAAACGTAGAATCAAGGCTAACGCAAGTCCAACATCACGTAAGAGGAAATGCCAGCCATCGTCGACCTGCCCTACTTCATTTTTGTCACCAGGAAGCCTTGCGCTGAAGAAAAAACTGGCTTCTCAGCGGTATCACATCGCGAAGCAGAAAATTGTTAAATTGAATAAAAAGTTGACGAAATTCAAAATGATACTAAATGACAAGCAACACCAAGAAATGAAATCAGTCACAGCCAAAATACAGGAGAACTTTCCATCGGTTCTGGAAGAGGTATTAGCCATTGATACGAATGAAAGTAGTGAGTCAGCTATTGCAAAAAAAAGCGATTGCGTGAGGTTTGGGACGAAGATTGTGCTGCTAATTTAGCTCAAGAGAAAGAGGACTTTATGAATGATCAAAAGAAAAATGGTGTGTACTTCAATTAATTTTGAGTTTCCTTATATTTAGAAAAAATTTTAGATTGTCAAGTTTTGGTTTTTTATGTTTAGTGACTGGAAAACGAGGAAATAGGTGGAGCGCCATCACTTATCGTTTGGCTTTGGCAGTTGCGTGTCGAAGCCACGCTGCGTATGATGCCCTTTCTTCTTTCAAAGTATTAAACTTGCCATCATGGAGAAGTCTTCAGAGAAAAACCAAGAAAAACCTGGATGAACCAGGAGTAAATCACGAGAAGCTCCGGGAAGAAAAGGAAACATACAATTTGTTTAAACACGATCAAATCGCCAATGGACTAGCTGAACCTAAAGGTGACGGGGTATTAATATTTGACGAGGTGAAGGTGGCTGGCAAAATAATGTGGAACTCCAAAAATCACAAACTGTATGGAGCAGCAATGCCTTATGAAGAATATGCTTACTTGGACGATTTATATGAAGAAGTATGCGACGACAAGGACATAACTAAAGCCAATTACATGCTTCAGTTTTTATGGAGGGACTTGACTGCAAATTACGATGTTATTGGCCCTTATTTTTCCCTACCATCAACCGCTGATGCTCATGTGACAATGAGTTGTCTTCTCCAAGTGATAAAGGCTTTCGAATACCAACATTTTCACATTTCTGCCATTGTCTGTGATGGAGCCAGCGCGAATTTGTCAGTTATCAAGATGATGGTGGGCCTCGATGTAACATTTCCTTATCAGAAAAAGAATGGCGAAATAAATTTTAACATCCCTACGTCCTTCCCGAATCCACTCCGGATGGAGAGAAACATTCATTTTGTAATTTGTCCTTCTCATGAGGTAACATAATTGTGGACGTTAAACATTTCTAAGGTTTAATTGTTGTTTTCTAAACTTTGTAGTTGAAAAACTTAATAAATCAGCTATTTGCTTCGGATCCTGAAAGAGCAAAGGAATTTGACTATTTTGGAATTACTTTTGGGTGGAAACACATTGTCGACCTTAAAAAGAGGGATGACGCTTTGAGAGACTGCGGCATTCCACGAAAAATTCCTAAATTGTATCAGAGCTACGTAGACAGAGATGCTTGGACCAAGCTCAATGTTAAGCCGGCTCGAATATTGCAGGTAAGGTTCAAAAACAATTTGTAAACACTATAAATGACTCTTAAACTTTCGATTTTAGCAAAATGACGTACTGTCGGCTATATATGAATACGCCCATCCACCACCGACTGATGGATTGCCACAGCCCCAGCCAGAAGATTATGAGAGTGTCATGGGCACTTACCATTATTTAAAAGCGTGTCATAACCTTTTTGAAATGGGGACACTGAAAAAAGGTGCAATTGACGATTTAAATTGTGACATTATCAGAAACATTGATGCAGGAATGCAATATTTTTCTAATTGGTTCAAGTATATACTAGGTGAGTAACTTCAAAATAAAATAACCAATTAAAATAAAACTGAATTTCCTTACAGAAAATGATTCCACATTTAACCTTAGCAATCCAAGACAGAAAAAATTCATTTCTTGGCAGGTATTGTATATTTCACAGTTATAAACACAATTGAAATATTGTAAACAAAATTACATCTCATTTAAAGACATGGGCGTTGCTGAGAATCATGGTTTATGGATTTAAAGGCCTTGCAGAAGAATTTCTAAGGGAGAATCCCGGTTATTATTTGTGCCCAATTCGCGTGAACGGCAGTGCGGTTGAAACTTTGTTTTCCCAATACAAACATGGAGCAGGAGGGAAGCTAACTGGAATTAATTTTGCCACAGTCCGTAAAACCTCCCGAACTATTAGAGATATGAAAGGTCATCACAGCGGAGCTGGTTACCGAAATGAAAAACTTTATGTAATGAAATCATTTACAAAAAAATATTTTAACGCCGCTTGATACAAATTTAATAACCAATTAAATTTGACATTTTTTTAAAATTGAAATGGACGTAAAATTAATAATTTAAAGAATACATGGCATAGCGACTAGGAACTTTTCTCTCTCTTTTGGACCTATTACGACTGATTTCAAATTGGTCACTTTTCTGGTCTTGAAGTTTAGAGATGGATTTAGGATTTTTGGCAACCTTTTTAACATTGCTTGGTTTTGTAACATTTTTTATATGTTTTGAAATAGGGCTTCTGATAGGATTTACGTGTGCTAATGAGTCTTCCCCTTTTGTAATTGTAATTGCTGTGCGAGCTTTTTGTTGTGTCAATGTCAATTGTTTTACAGGACTTAATGAATCCCTTGAGTTTCCGTTACCATCTTGTACGTTTGAAGAACTAGATGATTGGCTTGTAATCATTTGTTTATTTGACACGTGGCAAACTGAATTTTTTGTACTTTCTACTATGACGTTTCCATTGATCGGGGGAGGGCTTGAAGCTACCTGATTGTCAGACATTTCAATATCACTAACCAGGGAAAGAGTTTTGATTACTTTATTCTTTGAAGTTGCTTGAGGACTTGTTATGCCTGTGGCATAATTTTCTAGAGGGCGAATACCCACTATACTTGCAACCGTCTTCTCTGAGGGAAAATAATTGACTAGCCTCTTTTTCTTTAACTTGCCCCTGCATTTCCTCAGTGGTGACGTGGCAATTGATTGTACTTGTTTGTTTATGTTAGCGGACGTTGAAGGGCCGGCCAATGGTGATTTTGTTGCAATTTGGTTTGCCTTGTTATGTTCAGTAGATAATTGGACATTTGGGTTATCACTTTTGTTGTTCATATCACTTTTGCTGTTTATATCACTATTGTTGTTTATATCACAAGGTTTAACATGATTTCTTTGAATTTGAGATACCCCTTTACACTTTGAGGGTCCTTTATGATGAATATCTTTCTTGAGGGATCGCTTTTTCTTGGGCTGAATGACTTTAATACTGTTATTTCCTTTTAATTTCTTTGAAACTATGTATAATTCATCCCGTAGCCCGTTAGCTCCTTTTGATTGCTGCTTTTGTTGTTCTTTGTTTTTTTCATCCCACCCTGTTATAAATTCGTTACTTAGAGCATGAACAAACTTCCTTTGAATTTCTTGCATGAAAATTTTAGCTCCTTCTTCCTCAACTAGGCCTTCCGTTCCTTCGAGAAATACTTGCGTAAGACTTGGTTCATTTTCCTTCACAACATCCATCACTGCCTATCCATGGAAAAACTCACATTGAAATCACAGGAATAGCCGTCGAAAAACTTAAAATGCATACCTGTAGAATATTTTGGCCATGTTTCTTGATTCCAGCATCACACAGAACCGATCGAATAACTTTATTTAACATCGCGAGGTATTCCAGTAGGTGTTCTTTTGGGATGAAAAGACCTCCTCTATCTCTCACTTTTATTCCTGAGAATATTATTTGTGTTTTTTCCTCGGCAGTTTGTCGCAACTTCAAGACTGCATCGTAAAGTGTTTTTGCCTCTTTTATTTGCCCGGGGCTTAGCTTTTTACTAAAAAATGCCCTTCGTTTACTTTTCCTCCACACCTCGCCCATGCAGCCACCTCCTATGGTTAGAAGGCTCCTGTTATATGCATCTTCCAAACTATCATTCTGTAAACATACTTTCATCTTACCACATCTTTCCTATATAAATAACGGAAGTTGAAACAATTAAAAAGCTTACCATTTTCTTTGATACTTCACCACCAATGGAAGACGAACTACATATTCTACGCTTCTGACACCAGAATTTAAACACCTCTTCAGCATAGACGTGTAGAAGTAGAAGAAGGTTGTTTCTATCAAATGGTGATACAGCAGCAATAATATCTTCAAAAGTCTTCATTTCTCTCAATACCCATATATGAAACTTAAATACAGTAGAGCAGCTTTGAAGTTTTGTGTCAACTAACTCTCCTTTCCTATTTGTCTTTGGCAAATTTTCTTTATAGATGGAAATATACCCATTGTTTATGCGTTTCATGATTTGACTAGCGAATCCACCTTCTACTACTTTGTAGTGAAGTTGTAGCACAGGACTAGAGTCACCAAATATATTTGGTACTTCCATATTTATTGTATTTAATACTTCTAAACTCTCTTCACTAGTTAAATTTTCTTCCATGCTGCTTTTTTCAATACAATTACAAATCAACTATCAACCCAAGGCTTAGGAAAGTGACTCAAATCTCAATGGCGTCTCTTTTAACCTCTGAACCGGATTTCCGGTATGGGGCGGAAGTCGCTTCATTTTCCACCGCTAGGGGTCTCTGTGCTGGGCGCGAACTTATGATGACGTAAAAGGTTCGAAAATAGGTTTCTAGTTAGTTTTGGCTAATTGTCATACTTATGTTTATTATGTTACTTATGATAATAGTTAAATCGTTTAAAATAAAGTTATACCTATTATCATCTCAAACTTTGCTAATATTGACGTTTAATGTGAAGGGTACCCCTCTTGCCCGCTTTCTTCAAATTTTGGGGTATATATACGATTCGATTCCATTATAATAGTAAGGAAAAAGCGCAATTGCGAAAACCTTTGGTGGCGATCCCACCTTAGGGAGGCTAGACGTTTCTCGTAACCCTAGCTGATCGCCGCGTATATCCTAAAACCAAACGATGATAATGGAGTAGAAGCCAATGATACAGATTGGTGTCTATGTGGAATAGACGGCAGACCAGTGGATGGTGGTGTTAGAAGCCAGTGTAAGTGCAGACTGGTGTCAATGTGGGATTGACAAAGAACAGAAGATGATGGTGTTGGAAGCCAGACAAGTACCAGACTGGTGTTCATGTGGGATGGACAAAGATCAGAAGATGGTGGTGTGAAAACTCAAGTAGAGGAGCCATTTCCGTGACTGTGTAAGCAGTTCGGAAATGGCGAACACGTTTGCTCCGTTCCGCAAACTGCGAACGCGGTCACGTGGGTGTAACAACGGACAGACAGACACACAGACAGACAGACACGGCCGTTACAGAACCTCTCCTGGACTACGTCACACGGAGAGGTAAAAAATGTGTTTTCCACTTAACAAAACCAAATCAGGCTAATATTTTCCTCTCTCATTTTATTTATTTTCAAACTACTATATTATTGTAGGTTTTCCTGACCTGTGGCAACTCTAGCTTATGCTATAATCTATATACTTTTGCAAACATTAAAATCATAGGAGCTTTTGTTGATAGGAAGACATCAGTTTATCCAAGGATGATGGTAGTAGGATGCGAAATCTGAGAGAAATAGGCGCCCCAACTGTGGAACAGCTTCGGTCCGGTGGGACGCTAGAAATGGAGGAGAAATACTCGGAAAAATGGCAGGCGGTTAACGTGGTTCGTCTGAAGTAGATTGTCCGCCATTTTTCCGACCATTCCTTCCACATTTTGTTGCATCCCTCCCAACCTGAACTGTTCCACAGTTAGCGCGCCTATTTCTCTCAGATTTCGCATCCTGCCCCACCCACAATTATCCTTGCAAAGCTTCGCGCCAAGATCTTGAATTTCCAAACTTTAACTATAGACTTCCATGGTTGGAATAACCACGGTAACGGTAACAAAAACCTAAGCTTACCATCATCTGAACTTTACAATGAAATGAACTCTTCCTGACCAAGCACATCTTAAACTACTTCAATGTAGGTAATGGAGTTCAAATTTTCCCCTTGCGGGATAGAGTGTAAAAAAGTATAACTATATTGAGTCCCAAGTGACACATTAACTGAAGCCATCTCACAAGTATTCAACGACTCTACTTTTTCCGAGCTCACATCGAAAATTTCTTGCCATTACATTTAAAACACACTTTTAAATTCGCGAATCGTTGGTAGCCTTACGATGGTAGTTAGGTTAGAATCAAATGGAGCAAAACCAACCTACGAGGTGAAAATGGCCAAATAATATAAAACGTGCCCAATTACGAGGCGGATTATTAGCTATTAGCGAAAATGAGCGTGTCGAGTATACCGCATCTTAGATCATACTTTAAGGGCAAGTCTCTCTCTCTACCATCCGGGTTACGGAACAAAACTTACATTTACACAGATTACACCGTAATACGGCCAGGTAATTTAGGCAAATAAAAGTTATTGTAAATGTCTACGATATATTTAAGTATATTTACAGTTAAATTTCATAGACATCCTCCGTGATAACAAAATTCTTCAAGAACCTGAAGTTTTAGCTAAGCCTTAATAATAAGAGGATTATCTGTCTATGAGAACAGGCGTGATTTTCCCACGGATATCTCGTTACATCGCTTCTATTTGAGGCACTCTATATCTCTTTGATTTTGGGAATAGGTAATTCATAAAATGCTTCGGGCACAAAAAAATCTTGTTTTATAAAATGGGCAAAACTTCGTTGTACCTAATGCAACTGCGCACAACGTCGTTGTACCTGATGCAACGGCGCACAACGTCGTTGTACCTGATGCAACTGCGCACAACGTCGTTGTACCTGATGCAACTGCGCACAACGTCGTTGTACCTGATGAAACTGCGCACAACGTCGTTGTACCTGATGCAACTGCGCACAACGTCGTTGTACCTGATGCAACTGCGCACAACGTCGTTGTACCTGATGCAACTGCGCGCAACGTCGTTGTACCTGATGCAACTGCGCGCAACGTCGTTGTACCTGATGCAACTGCGCGCAACGTCGTTGTACCTGATGCAACTGCGCGCAACGTCGTTGTACCTGATGCAACTGCGCGCAACGTCGTTGTACCTGATGCAACTGCGCGCAACGTCGTTGTACCTGATGCAACTGCGCGCAACGTCGCTGTACCTGATGCAACTGCGCGCAACGTCGCTGTACCTGATGCAACTGCGCGCAACGTCGCTGTACCTGATGCAACTGCGCGCAACGTCGTTGTACCTGATGCAACTGCGCGCAACGTCGTTGTACCTGATGCAACTGCGCGCAACGTCGTTGTACCTGATGCAACTGCGCGCAACGTCGCTGTACCTGATGCAACTGCGCACAACGTCGCTGTACCTGATGCAACTGCGCACAACGTCGCTGTACCTGATGCAAATGCGCACAACGTCGCTGTACCTGATGCAAATGCGCACAACGTCGCTGTACCTGATGCAAATGCGCACAACGTCGCTGTACCTGATGCAAATGCGCACAACGTCGCTGTACCTGATGCAAATGCGCACAACGTCGCTGTACCTGATGCAAATGTGCACAACGTCCAAATGTGAAACAGACGTTGGATTTGAACAGTTATCAACACCAAAATAAGAAAATAAAGTCGGAAGTGAATCAAGCACATCTGGTCTGTTCAAATCAAGAATTTGACACCCATTCTCAGTTTAAATTCCTATAGAGCTTAAAGATGTATAAAGCCTTGAAGCGATTTAACCCTTCAAAAAAGTATGCCAATGAAATAAGAAAGAGTAAAATACAAAAAGAATGCCTTCAAAAACATTCAAAAGATATAGGAAAATATCAATTCTGACAGATCCATTACGTTTCCGTTCCGAACATTTTTCCTTGGTACTTTCTCTGGCAATTTTCTAACTTCTTCACATTGTATTGGAACCAAAACAAAAAATATTCAGTGTGAAGTAGGCACTCGGCAATGGTTATAAGAAACTATTTTATACACTATATATCAAGTTCTTATCGAAAGAGCGGCATTTAACAGAATGATATCAAGCCGGCTGTTTGGCGACAAAATAGGAGAAGCTCGATTAATTTGGTTTCAGTACAATGAAAGAGAAATCGAGATACAAAAGTCAAGCCCAAAGAAAGTAAAAAATCTTAAAAAGAAAAGGAAATAATTCCTTATCAGAAGCGAATTCGTTGAAGTAAAATATTTCAATCTGACTATTTCGTAAAAATATAAGCGTGAAACTAATTTTGCCTAAGCTTGTAGCGACGTCCGATAAACTCAATGAAAATGCTAATTTTATAACGTCAAGTGATTGTTATTGAAATTATTAAGTTAATTATTAAGTATTGAAGGGATTCGTTACCGAAGAGCTGAACTGAACCGAGTCAAGGTGTTTACAATAATTACGCAGATTTAACGACAATATGTGTTGATTTATGCAAATCTACTCTACACAATATTTATCCAGAATTAAGTGATTCAGCTTAATTATCAATTTTAGATTTACTAGAACTTAATTCCGTACTGTTATATTCGTACCATTCGAGATTTAATCGAACCAACATTATCTTTACAAACAATTATGCTTAGTACTACAAACAGACGATCGTTCTAATTATTTTTTCAACTAATTATCAATTGACAAAGGTCTTTTCGAGGTCAAGAACTTTCCAGAAGGTTTACAATATAATGTTGATTTTTTTCTTTGTTTCGTTCGAATCTCCATTTAAATATTTAAAATTACCATATATCTCATAGTAACACACACATCATGTAGTTGAACTAAAGGGGCGGGCTAAAAGGATTTGGAGATTTAATATTCATAAACCTTCCTTAATATACCGGTGACATACTGACACCAAAATTCAGTAGACAGAAAAAATTAAAAAGCAGTTCAGGCAAAAAAGCAAATGTGAGATTCAAAAGTCGTATTGCAAATTTTTCTAAAAAAATTTAAACCATTGGAAAATGTAAAATATAAAATTAAAAATGCTATTTAATTTTTAAGGGAGGTTGAAGTGGAAAAACAAGTGATTTTTATCGATTCTTCTTTTTATTATAAGAGCAGTCTGCATAGTGAAACATTTTGGAAATATCTTCGAGTGATTTTAAAATTCAAATTAGGTTGAGATTTTATGAATAATTTGAAATAAGCACCTACGACCAATCACGTAACGCCCTGCCTTCTTGTTAGCAAAATTCTCCACGCTAATGAAATTTAATTTGATAAAAATTGTGCGAGACCTGACAATCGTGGCGCCAGACTTGGAGCGTGGCACGATAATTTTGTTAACAAAAAGGCAGGGCATTATGCGATTGGTCGGAGGGGCTTACTTCAAATTATCTATAAAATCTCAACCTGATATGAATTTTAAAATCACTCCTGGATGTTTCACTATGAAGACTGGTCTTTTAAGTAGTAGAAGAATCGATAAAAAAACCGCTTGATTTTCTACTTCACCTTCCCTTAAATATACAATTGTTGGTACATTAATTTCGAATTTGAATATAATCAAAATATATATTCGTCGGAGGTGACGAAAATTCTCATTAAAAATATGTTTTATCGTGACTCTTTCGTAGTTTCACGTATAACCATTGAGAATATATACTTCAAGTAACATACTTCTAAAAATACCAAATTCCATTCTATGGGGTGTAATAATAAGAACTGTAAAATTTAGTGTTTCTTTTTCTTATTCCTTAAGCAACCATTTTAAATCTCTGGTGATACAAAATAAGACTTTCTTAATTGGATACGTTTTCTATGCCATAGAAGGCGGAAATTTTCAAGCCTCCTTTATCACCCCCTTGTGTTAAATTACGTTAAAATAGCAATTGAAGTCAATTTCAGTAGGTGAAATTTGCCAACTTGGGTAATTTAATTTGAGAGTGCTTTTTTGCACGAAATCGAATCTAATATACACTTAAAAGGTGAGTTGTATTGCAATGTCTTAGATTGCCAAAGTGCATAATTAGTAACTTAATAAACAGATGGAGATTGTGTAAAATTAAAAAGTACTTCTACTCAGATACCCTGAAGGAAAAAGAAGAAACCTTTGCCCTGTTATAGTTTCGAAGTACTTCTCAGTTTCCAGGGCCAGAGAAACAGACCTAATATATTATGTTCATAATTAATGTTAAAGGAAAAAGATCCCGTCTCTACACATTATACCTTAAAAGATCGGCCATTAACTAAATATGAAAATATAAAATATTAAAAAAAAGAAAACATATGATCTCTTATTACAAATTAATTATCATTTAATTAGTCTCGAAAACGAGGACAACTGTGCCGCCATTGCTTTAGTGGCGTCTGCTAACTAGAACCTCTTACCTTACCCTCAGCCTTTGAGAATTCAATAAATCCGAAGGGGAAGAGCTTCGGGCTAGCAGATGCCACTAAACCATATCATTCTTTTTTAATATATATATTTTTTATGACATCATAACTGTGTTGCACGCTTATGGGAAAGATCTGCAGGTCGCTGCTAAACAAAGCGACGTCGTAGTTGTGTCATTTTCTTTCGAATGTTGCCAATATTATCATTACTGAAATTTTTATAACAAATTTAACTCAAAACATAATACACGTATAGAATAAAGGCTATATTTTTGTACTCTATTCGAAGAAATTTTTCAATCACAAAAAACTAATAATAGATTTATATGCTACCTCCCATTAAAAATAGAAAAATTACAGAGACTTTCAAGTTGAATAAGAAGAGCATCGACAATTACGATAGGTCACTCTTTGACCAAATCAATGACGTTACATCAGTACTATATGAGAGACCGCACTGTATTTGACGTTAATATCCCAGCGTCCTGCTACCAAAAGCAATTCAAAAGGACAGAAAGTAAAGCACACGGTGAATGTAACCCTTTCGCAGTGCTCATGCAGAGACAACGTGAATCATATTTTCTTTCCTTACACTTCCCCACTTTCTATTATATATATTTACTTTCGCTGCAAGAATATAGAGATCCTTATATGGATACACGCTGAAGAGTTCAGATTTCTGATAACAGGGTTAGAGAATTATTGTAAGACCATAGCGTTTTGACACGAGGGCTGACGGAGCGCGATGTTATAACGGGTTTCGTTTCGGGTCGCATAGATGGGAATGTTGAGGAACTCCTACGCCTAGTTTTAGCAAAGTGAGTGTAGCGAGTGAGGCCATGAACCTTCTAAATAATGGAACAGAATCATAATGCCGGATCCCATGTTAAAGTTTTCTTGCTAAAGTGTCCCAAAATAATAAAGAAAAAAATAGCTAGCAGACGACAAGGTCTTGTATTAAAATAATTAATATTAATTATATTTATTTAATTATTGAAGAAGAACCTCTTAACTACATCTCGACTCGGAGAGGTTAAGTTTGGTTTCCCAACTTGTTTCTTCGTTGAAATTGGACTCACGTAAAAATTTCAATCTTGTTTACTTTTCAAAACAGGAAAAAGTTCGATTCAAGACATTTAGTGGTTATTATTAGGACATATGAAATTAAAACTTCCTCAAAAGTTGGTTTTGCAATATACATATTTTATACAACGTACATGTAGGTCTATTGAAAATTACAAAAAAAATTATTAATCTAGAGTAAAGCATACGAGCTAAACACGCGGAAAAATAGGTCGAGAGAAGCACTAAGTGCAATTGATAAAATGTCCGCCCCGGAGTTAGAATACACTGGATATCCACATTACTCCTTCGTTCACAAATTCGAAACTGGAATTACTCCCGAATGGGTTCAACAATGGTTCAAAAACAATTGGCATTACAGTCTTTACTTGGCTTTGGTTTACTTAATTTCTATATTCGGTTTGCAAAGATATATGAAGAACAGAAATCGTGTGAAAGTTCGAAAAGCGGTCATTGTGTGGGACTTTTCACTGGCCGTATTCAGTATCTGCGGTATGTTAAGAACGGTTCCAGAGATTATCCACATCTTGAAAAACTTCGGTATGGAATATTCCGTTTGTAATACAACCATGAACTCGGTCACTTTGTTTTGGAGTATGGCTTTCGTGTTGTCTAAAGCTCCCGAACTTTTGGATACCTTTTTCATCGTGTTAAAGAAGCAAAAACTAACAACCCTACATTTGTCGCATCACGTTCTAACGATGTTGTTTTGTTGGGTATACGCGAAAAATATGCCAGCAGCTGGACGCTGGATTATAGCGATGAACTACAGCGTGCATTCGCTCATGTACAGTTATTTTACGTTAAAAGCGGCTAAATTTAATATACCGATCAAGTTTTCTATGATTATGACCACCGTTCAAATTGTACAAATGGTAGTAGGCATTTTGGCCGCTGCGTTTAGTTTAAAGGCGAATATACAGGGACACGAATGTACCACTAGCGCAACTGTATCGGTCATTGGGATGTCTTTTGGATTGTATTTAATGTATATGTTTATCAAATTCTTTTTGTATAGATATAAAGTTTTAAAAGTCGACCCAAAAAAGAAACGCTGAAGTTCATAAAAATAGTTATTTAGTTTATACCTAAAGTGTAAATAAAGCTTATCCCATTATTAAATTGAGGGTGAAGTGGAAAATCAAGTGATATTTTTATCGATTCTTCTACTAATTATAGGACCATTCTGCATAGTGAAACATCCGGGGAAATATCTCCCAATGATTTTAAAATATAAATTAGGTTCAGATTTTATGGATAATTTGAAATAAGGACCTCCGACCAATCGCGTAACGCCCTGCCTCCTTGTTAACAAAATTATCGTGGCACGCTCCATGACAAATGAAATTTAGCGCTAGATTTTATAAAAGTTGCTCGCGATGTGGCAATCGTGGCGCGAGATGTATAGCAGGACGGCAGGGCGTTATGCTTTAGGTCGGAGGTCCTTATTTCAAATTATCCATGAAATCTGAACCTAATTTGAATTTTAAAATCATTTCGAGATATTTCCTGGATGTTTCACTATGCAGAATAGTCTTATATTTAGTAAAAGAATCGATAAAAGATCACTTGACTTTCCTCTTCACCCTACCTTTAAAGAAATAATAAATGTACTTTTAGGTGAAGGATTATTTCCGTATTTTTATATAAGGTATGCTCTGTTTCAACATTAAAATGTAGAGGACAATTCAAAACGTTTTACGATTTTCTCAGTCAAAACTGATGTTTCTAATCACGCTTTACACAATGAAATGTTCCCTAAAATAATTGTTCGCAAAATAAAAGTCACTGGGCTCATAAAACTGTAATAATCCGAAAAATTTAAAATAAAACTCACTGGGCTCATAAAACTGTAATAATCCGAAAAATTTAAAAACACCATTTCTGACGGTATCGTGTTATGCCTAGAAGATATTTTTACTGTATGCTCTTACAAAAATAATATTTTTCAATAAATCGCACTTGTTCCCGGTGCTTTATTCATTTAAATGAATATTGAATTGAAAACAATCGTTATTGTCATGTACCAACGAAATCGCGGGCCAGTTATCAGCTATAGATGCAGTGGACTTGTGAAATGGTGGTTGCGGTATTTCGAAACTGTAAGTTAAAACTAAAAAGTTTTTGGTTTGGTTTGCTATTCTGTATGAGTCATGTGTTCAAACCTCGGTGGTATCAAAACCCACGTCTTTTCTCTACCATTTTGTGTTGAACCACGCTAGTCTAGTTCTCTATGTTTAGCTCTCTTATATTCTATCAGTTATTAGCATATAAACGTCTTAAAATTTCCTTGAACCTTTATTTTTTTAGTATGTTCAATGTATTATTGCTAAATTGTTTATTAGTTAATGAAACTCCAAACGTTTCAACAGTCGAACACTTGGGATATAAATATTGAATTCAGTAAACAACTACTGCATTTAAGACATGTTATCGAACTTCCTTCTCCATTAATTAATAAATTAAAATTAATTATATATCAATTAAAAATGCGTAACTAAAATACGACCAAAAATTTCCTTGGATCTATAATATTATTTCTTAATTTTTTATCGATATTGAGCAACGTATCTTCGCAATGCTGTTTATAAAGCTCCATAGCTAAGCTAACTGACGTTGCATGTGTTGTTTCAAGGAACTGAAAACCGGGATACGTTTAAGCATCGTTAAGTGTCTATGTAGACACTAAAAGCTGAATAAAAATATGAAATGTCTGTATGGTCTGGTTTTTGCAGCTTTTAATTTTAATAAAACTATGCTTAATTGGGGGTTAATCATAAAGATAAAGGTTACGAGTATGCACAGGACGTTGTTTACAGGCTTAATGACTAAGGTTCGCGGACCTACCCTTGAGAAACTCAACCAAACCACTTATAAACCCTTCTCCAAGGGTTACTGAAATCAACTACGCAGTTTCATCAAATTCGGAAAAAAATTGTCAACGTGCATAAAGAAAAACGTACAAAATACTTTCTCAAATAAAAGATAAACATTTTCAAATTAGTCTATGAATGCCATCATTCGTACAATTTGTATACCAAGTTTCATAGGCCTGCAAGTAGTGGTGGTCTTCAGAAGGAAGATGGAGCAAGTGAAGTAGGTCAGTATAGAAGTCTCTCTTCGCGAAGCGTAGCAGGTCACGTGTCTAATTTTCGTCTTTAGTTTTAACTGCGCATGATTGGAGCGTAACACGTAATTCTCCGCGTAATTGCCGTCAGCCACCAGAGACAGAATTTTCGCGTGCCTCAGTACGATGCGTCAGTAAATTGCGCACTAGCACATCGGTTCCAACGACGGGAGATTGTTATGCAACCTTAATTAAAACGTTACACCATGCATCAGTTTGCTTGATCTTTCTTAGTATGCTATTTCCACATGGCGGTCGCTTATGTATAACATTACGGAAGGGTGTTAGGTCATATCTACTAGGGCCTACCAGCCCTGAAGAATTCCAAAATAAACGGTACCGCAAAAGCATATATCGGCAATTCTTAACCGTCTGATCTAGAAATGTCTCTAGTTATAAGAAGAATGGACATAGGATATGGTATGCCGCGGATTGGTGGCTGGAAATCAATATGGGGTTTGTTTGACGCGGTTACTATGGATACCCCTCCGATTATCAAGATGTGCCCGATCCCAGTAGCTTCACCCAAGCTTGAGCGTCGCTATCTTTTTCGACGAAAAGTCGTTAAACCATATTGGCTTCGCGAGTAAACAGGATTTTGAGAACAGATACGAAGCCCTTCCTCTTACCCGATGGCTTCTAATAATACTAACCAGGTCCTCTATGGTTTGAATGTTAAATAATGGGCATGTAATGTAGCATCAAAAGTAACACAACACATATAAGTACGACCATAATTTTATAAGATATGTTCCATAAGTATATGACACTTCCTATAGAACGACGCGACAAATGACTACACGCGGTCTTGCAGTCCATCTTCCTATTTAGTCTGTACTAAGTCTTTGAGAGCGCCTCATCAGGCGTTGCTTTACGAGAATCTATGACGTTCCACCTACGTCACTTCATGACAAGCTCTCAATAACAAGTGAAAAACTTATTTAACTTATCTTATGAACTTATGGTACGACAGCATGAGATTTCGTCGAATGATATCGATGTTGTAGAAAGATTGCGTTACCGAAAGTAACTAGTTAGGCCGAGAAGTTAATCAGATTCACAGTACACTGATCACGGATTATACGCAATTACTATAAAACTCGCAAGGCTAGGGCTTGATTGCAGCCAAAGCGCAATGCATACAGGGTGTTTCTGAAACGTCTGTCAGAAATAAAGGGGGATGTTCTTTAGGCCATGATTTCGAGTCGAACATGTTCTATGACATTTTTCCATCCGGGCCACGGTTTTCAAGTTATGTTTGGGGTGTTTTACGGGTGACCCCTTAATTAAATTAGAAATCATTGTCTTTCAGTTTCTTAATTTAATGTAAGGGGTCTACCGTAAAATATTCCAATCATATCTTGAAAACGATTGCCCGGACGGCAAAAGTCATAGAAATACATTAATGTTTCTGTAGAGTTTCTGTCGACAAAGTTTCGCGTGTAAAGGTTTCTTAAAGTTCGAAGAATTTTACGAAAAAACGAAATTTAACATTACAATATTTTAACCCTCCTAATACACGAGTACAAATTTATCTCAAACAGAATTCGGAACTTACATCTTCGTGATAAAGCCATTTCCCATAACAAGAAAAATATTCCAGTCTATTGAGAAGTTTGACCAAGCACACAAAAGAAAGTATATTTTATCAGCGCGGACAAGTAAGAAAGGACACGCAGAGTCGTAGACGAACTTCGTTTCTTTGATTAGCGGAAATAAAAGCCACACGTCGCCTTGTAAACAAGATCACTGAGAAAGTAATTCTTTACTTTCTTTTTTTCGGTATAATAATATGGCAATGGCGCATCTAGCCTACTGAGCGACCCAACTCTAAGATACAACAGATAATATGTTGCGATGAGATAACAAGAATCCTTTCATTTCTATTACGAAAGTTTAATGGTGCCTTATAATTTCAGATTTTAGGCGTTGTATATAAGATTTGAGGCCACACTTGTAGACGTTGAGTGGATGGTATTAATCAAGGTTTAGGTGATATTTGACAAAGCAGTATAGAGTACATGAAGTTGTCCTGGCTATGGGTGGTAAAGGGAAAGGGCACGGTAAGGACTAGACCAACGGTTCTAAACCAGACTCAACACTTTCGAGTCACCTGATTACATGATTGTACCGCAATTTTTTATTGCATTTAGGTAAAAGTGTTATCAAATCTGATTTAATTTTTAACACCAGAATTTCAGTCCTAAAACACCGCCGCTCAGGAGAGGTCAATAAATGCTTATGCATCACTTCTATGTAGAAACACTTCATCTGACATAAATTTTTCAATAGTTCAAAAAAATTCTCGGTTTTCTAACGATAAGTAAAATACCATCTTTTTCAAATTTTACGAATGTAATATTCATGGAATGATTCCAATTTTTCATGATATACTTATTGTAAGGCTTCCAGAGCTCTAACTAAAAAGAAAGATTATCTAACAGGCATTGTTTCTTCAACGTGAGACAAGACTGTTGGCCAAAAAAACCATCAGAACAAGGCTAGTAAAGATAAGCGTAGTGACGTCACTACAAGCGATTGAGTTGGCTCTTACTTTAAGGATAGCAAGTTGCTGTCGCTAACCTTCCATTTCATTGGCTGTGTCTTAAATAACAAAATATAATGGTAGAAGGATATACAAGGGCATTCTATCACTAGGCCTAAATGAAATGCCTTGTACTTTCTTCCGAAGAATCCATAGTAATGACCAACCGGTGCAGCTCTGTCCAGTTATCTAAAAAAACAACTATATGCATGGTACATTGAAGAATGGGCTAAGGCACTCTTATTCAATATCAGTGAAAATCAGTACGTTTTATTGCAGACGACATGACATTCCAGCTTTTCACAATCCACCGGAAATGAAGCAACAAATTTAGCTATCTTTATACATAAGCAAAAGTCGTGACTGACTGACTGACCAGCCCAAACCACTTTACGTAGTAGGCTGAAATTTTGATTTCTTTCGAATCTGAGCCCATCTTGAAAAACGGCGGCCAAAAATGTAAAACATCTTAAATACCTGCCGCGAATTTCAATCAATTTCACTAATATTTAGTACTATGGTTTGCATTATCCAATAGACAGACTTTGTGGCTTTTGGCATACAACTTGCCACCATCTTTTAAAATGGCGGCCTGAAAAGTAACAAAGGACTAGCCTTGAAGGAGAGAGGGATGGAGTAGAAACCACCATACCTATGACGTAGCAGTCTGTACCCCCGTCTACGAAACGGCAACGAAGTAATTCCAGCATGCTCGGCGTTTCGGTAGGGTCGTACGCGGTACGGAAACGTCGAGGATGCCCCCTGTGTCTTAAAAAAAAGCTAGTTCCCACACAAATTCAGTGGCGCTACGCGGCAGCACTTAACCGTAAGGGTAGGGGCGTGCGTAGGGTGCAGATCGCCCACCATCATTGCAGCTCCATCATACCTCTTTTCTCCCTGGCCGAACGGGCAACATAGTAGTAGTTCCCAAACCATACAAGTTTAGTAACAATGCCATAGGGACAAAAAACTTCTGAACGATGCAGGAACAGAATGTCGACCTCTTTCGTGTTCTTCCATATTATGAGAAGAAATCCTACAGATACCTAAGGAATCTTTTCCCTTTGTATACAACCCCCCAAATAAGGGTTGTTGGTCGTAACTTACGATAATAATAAATTACGGGGGGTGGTCACTGGAGAAAAGGAGACAATATTAGTCTTCTACTAAAAATTCATTCCGTGCTTTCTAAATCTTTTTGGGCGGGATTAGTGGCCATGTTTTGGTAAGATTTGGGGTTTAACAAGGTCTAGCTGATACTGCTGCGCAATTCTGAGTCCCGAAGTTATGTCAAATTGTAACACACCAGTTACGAATATGCCTTGCACACTTATATTGCGATAGATATGCTTGCGTAGCTTTCATCAAAATAATATAACCTCAGCTATGAATTACAATTACCAAAGATATAAACTTGGATTTAAAGTTATGACCGATAAAACTTTTATGTATGTATGACAGATAAAGTTTTAGTTTACAGTTAAGACCGGAAAAATGCTGACTTTTTATGACCGGTAAATCTAGGGTAATTACGATTGATACGCTTGTGTTGTAACGGTTGATGTCCCTTGTAGTTTAAAAAAGAACATTTTTAAAGTTTACTGTTTTCAGAGATCCATTTGGAATATTATTCTTACCAATTGAATAATGTTAAAGGAGTCGAAGACCGCTTTGGTAATGGCAAGAATCCACATATAAGAACTGAGATTTGCCAAATTTTTCTTTTACACTTTTGTGCTTCCGATACGGCGGTCATGCACGGTTAAATCGGAAATATTGGAGGAAAAACCTGAGATCACGTCACTACAGTTCAATTCTATCTTTAAACGTTTTCAGGTAGATGGGTTCTTGGTACTAGCAGAAAGGGATAATAGAAGAAGGCCGACACTCTGTATTCTTATAAAACTTCAGTTACGGAACATGTGGATCTTGGTACTAGCAGAAGGGGACAGTAAAAGAAGGATGACACTCTGTATCTTCCTATAATTACGGAACATGATTCATCCTAGGCTCACCCTTTTTGTTTGCACTTCTGTTCATTAGACTTCAGATGGGCATCGCACCATAGGGTTAATTCTATGACTGTTTGGTACTAAATCGTCAGCAATCAACCCACAAACCTCGTCTTGACATGGGACAAAAATCCACAAGCGCACCTTGACAAATAATTAAGCTCTAATAGATTAATGATGAGAGAACTATTTATCGCGTATGTAATTAGGTTTAGGCTCCAAATGTTCTGATGTTGGGAAGAGTTATGTTACATTACCCCGCTTTGTGGCACTGTACACTTCTCTCGAAGAGAAGTAATATATACTTCTGGTACTAGTTATTCACCATCTGCTTGTATTGTATAAAATTATGACAAATCCCTTTTCATAACAAAGATTAAAGATCTACAGTATAAAGCATACAATTACAGTAGCTGAGTATAATTTTTCTGCTTTAAAAACGGAGCACGTAATGTTCTCTTCGGAATTTGAATCTGGCCCAAAGACAAAAACCAGAAATTCGATCGAACATTAAAATAAAAAACATCTCATAAAACTTAAGATTGATCTTTCCCAAGTTCTCCTCTTAACCCGTTCGTCGTTTGGTATAATATTAGCAATCAGGTTCAATGCTCAAACAAAAAACCTTCTTCTCTGCTGGGAAGAAAACGGACCAGGAGCAAGTAAACTGAACGAGTCGCAGACATAGAGAAAGCCCCCAATTACCCAAATTAGCTGTTCAAACAAAATGCCAGAAGATGAAATCCGAAACCCATGGGGAAAAATTTCATCATTTCCGAATTTTTCATCTTCTATACTATGACCAGCACTTTGGGGGTTAGGGAATTAAAGGTATACTTAAACCAGGGATATTTCATCGCTAGATCTTAGCGCTCATATATCTTTTCCACAGTGTAAAAAACAAGGTTTGTGGCGTAAAATTTGAATTCATCCAATAAGATCGAAGCAAGTTATCGAGAGAAATTTTCTTTCACGCTCCACCACACGGTCCTAAAGCTAACTAAAATCGTTCAACCTGGACAGACGATGAGAAAATAGTTTTGGGGCAGTGTATTCATCCGCGACTTCCCGCCAAAAGCACGATTTTGGGAAGGTGCCAAAAAAGTCATAACTAAGAAGCTCGCGAAACTCCCTTTGATCATACGTGCTTCCCCCTATTTACTTCTGTTGTTACTTATTGATAAATACCAAAAGCTTATAAGTCTTAGATTCGTTTTATACTCAGAATATCTTACGTCTTAAGTACTAGAAGATTTTGCAATCGTTTTTCTTAAACTTTCTAATGCCATATTCAATTTTGGGTCATGAACAAATTTGGATTTGTTCCAAATGATGACCGATTGCGCACGTCTCCTGGGTTATTTATCAGTAAAGCGGCTCATTAGGACAGACACTCAAGAGCTCTAGCTTTGTGGTCTTATTAAAAATATTCTTGTGAGCAGTTAAGAATCCTTTTAAGTAAGAAGAAATATAGTATGGATATGGTCTGGTGAAATCTGGAGGAGAAACGATAGAAAGAACGTTATTTCTAAACCTAAAAATAGTCCAGTGAAGCAGAGACCGAAAAAGGAGCCCAATTTCTTTTAACACGGTTCCAATCCTCTTCGCTCTTCATCCTGGATTTGGGCAAGTGGAGGAATAAGGGGCTTATAATCAAACAAAGGATGGATGAAATCGAATGATTTATACTTTAATCAATAAAACTCTTATTTAATTCCAAATATCAAAAACTTACGTCAAATTGAAAGAGATAATGAGATCACACTCTAGTCATAATCAGTCTCTACTGAATTGAATTATTGCAATAAAGGGGTTATTTAGTTGAAATGAATAAGTCTATCTAGAGGTATGACATGTTTATGGTCAAATTAAAACTTGGCTTCAATTTTTCCCATTTGCAATAAAACAAGTGGAAGTTAATATAGAACAAGGCTAACACTTGTGTTGGAAGATGCACGAGCTCATATTGGATGATAAAATTTTACTGTCTTTAATGCAACAAATGTGCTATAAAGCAATAAAAACTGACGCGTTTTCTCAGCAGAGTAGGTCAGCAAGGGTTAATGAAGGTTTCCGTAATCTGCTTTGCACTGAATTAATGAGCAGCATCTCAGTTCACAAACGAGTTAGAGCTTAGACGTAACGTCACATTTTTTCCACTCTCTCCTAACACATGAAACTGGAAACTCTATAATAACATAAATTAAGGGGATGTGCTTTGGTCTATTTTGAGTCAAAAATATTCTGTGACATTTTGGCGTCCGGGCCACTGTTTTCGAGTTATGATTTGACTGTTTTACCATTGTCTTTCACTTTCTTAATTAAATTTTAGGCATCAGAGGTAAAATACTGTAATCTTAGCTTGGAAACAATGGCCCGGACGGCAAATGTCATAAAACATTTTGGACTAAAAATCGCCCAAAGAACATCTCCCTTAATTCATGTCAGACTCATGGTTCACTAAACTTGTTTCCCATGTATTGCTATCGCCAACTACATGTTCCGAATTATACCTTGATTCCCCCAAATTATTGGACCAAAACGGATGTAGATATGGCGCCATCTCTAGGCCAAATAAATCGTTTTTGCGGATTTTAAAGATGGCGGTGCCAATTTAGGCGGGATTTTAATTTTGACGTCATAGGACACGTGATATTTGGTCCAATTTTCTTACAACTTCCTGTTAGGGATTGAAGCTGCTGCTAGGGGGCGTTTAGAACATGCATACTTTATCTTTTAGGGGGAACGAACAATCCCTAGCATTAGTTAATCCATGTCAGAGTCAGACTTATCAGAAACGCCAAGTAGAGAAAGCAGACCTCTGTGCTGCACCGTAAATGATAACTTTTGCAAAAATGATTTAAGTACTATTAATTTTTCCTTTTCGTGTTGATAATAAGGATTGCTTGGCCTAAAACATGTGTTGCCTTATTTTCAATTTCACCCTCCCTTCAATGAAATAGAATAAAGGAGGAATGGAGGAAGTGGTACGACAATGAGCAAACAAACTAGGGGAGTTTTCTTTCTTGAGGCAAAGTAAGTAGTGTAGGAGAGGTAGAGTGTTAAATTAGTGTCCGGATCGTTCAGAAAGAACAGCTGTTGCCGATAGACTTTCTATAATCTAATTAATACTTTCACATTTTTCTTTTAATTACTCTTTTGTCTGTCACGGTGCTGCATTAAACCTAAACGTGGCTGACGTACATGTATACACTACGTTTTAGAATAAATTATGTTTCGTTCAGTTTTAAATGAAATTTCTTGAATAAAGAGTAAGGTCTTTTTCTTTTTAAATTTTGGATAAGAAAAGGCATTGCGTTAAATAGCTATCCATTAATATAATGAAGTTTCAAAAGGATGTCTAAAAAAGCAAAAACTTTATCCTTTATTAAAAACTTGCCTCGCGATGAAATATGCAATGGCTTTTTAATTATAATCATATCCAAACAGGGATTATGATAAATTGGCAAATACAAGCAAAACAAAAATGGGGGCCAAAATCGTAATATATTATGCCTGACGTTAATTATTGATAAGTTATATCTGAAATTTTTAATGGCACCGAAAAGACAAACTTTTTTAAATAATACACAAATTCGTAAACTGAAAAAATTAATTAGAGAACTTTACTTCGGCCCGCCTATTAGTATAAAAATCTCATCTGCTGTGGAGCCTTTTCCCAAAAATTCGCATTGACTAATAGTACTTTGATTACCTGAAACTTTGACCAAGATATCGCCGACTGGATTTTGCGTGAAAATTCGGGGAAAAAATAAGAGTAAATAGCATAATATTGCTAAAAAATCAACGTAATAGTTTTAAGTGAGATTTTTACTGCTTTATAAACGTTTTAAGACCTTATTTAACCTTTTAAAGGAAACTTAATCATCTTATTTGAACTAACCACGCTTTAAGTTTATCTTATTCTTAATTTGAATCCACGGTAATTTACACGGGGCCAATGCATCTTGCGTATGAGTTATAAATTAAACTGTCATAATCACACATCCACTACCCTTATTAAAATTTGAAGTTTTTTTTTTAAAAAAAGTTTCAAAGTTTGTAATTATAAATTTTCAGCGGTTCGAAAAAAATTTAATCAAAAATTCTGACATTTGTACGACTAGAAAAAAAAATAATTAAATGTTTTTACGAATTAGGAGCACCCCCAGATTATCGATCACCCATACCTGTCAATTAATATTATTCTTATTATTATTAAAATGAAAAAGGTTTTCATAGGATACATCAAACCAAAATTAATAGCTGTACTTTGCAATTATAATTCTAACAATTGTTAATGAAACACTTTTACGAATTAAGAACACTCCCCAATTCTCGATCACCCATGCCTGTCAATTAATATTATTCTTATTACCAAAATTAAAAAGTTTTCATACGATACTTCAAACCAAAATTAAAAACTATACTTTTCAATTATAATTGAAACAATTTTTAATGAAACACTTTTAAGAATTAAGAACATGTCTCAATTCTCGATCACCCATACCTGTCAATTAATATTATTCTTATTATCAAAATTAAAAAGTTTTCATACGATACTTCAAAGCAAAATTAAAAACTATACCTTTCTATTATAATTCTAACAATTTTTATTTAAAGGAATGTCACCTTTACTACGGAAAAAAATCAAAAAAATCTCATCTTTAAAAAAACAACCTGAAATATCAACGAAAGAGAATTTCCCAAAAGAGCGGACGTCATTCGCATTTTGAAAAACAAAAGAAAATACAGCAGCGGGGCAAAAGAAAAATCCTTCTAAAAAAATGAAAAGAGTCAATTTCACGTGTGAACGCCTTAGAATAGCTCTTAAAGAGAAAAAACTCAATTTCACGTTGGAAAATCTCGAATAAACGATCAATGACTATTAAATTGGGATGGAAGGTAACCTTTTTAAAAAAGGCTATATAAGAATAGGGAAACAGATGCGCTTAATAGGTTAGGCCTATAGGTATACCAGGCTATTCATTCTTTATATTGGGAATTTAGGATAGAGAGAATAGGAAATGGCTTTAAGCTCGCTTACCAATTCAACTATTAAATCAACTTGTCTTTAAACAATAGCCCCTTAAAACCCGCCACCTATTTTCCATTAAAGAAAGTTTTCTTTCTCACGAACTGTGCAAAATTCAAAGGGAGAGTAAATTCCCTTTCAAATAAGCAAATACTTCAACCTAGTTATAAAGTTTAAACTTATTTATACTTTAGAAAGTACTTTCTTTGTTCGTATGATTGTTCTATTTACACAGTTTCACCAAGTTGATAAAACCAGAGGGGGATAATAGAAGAAGGATGACACTCTGTATCTTCTAAAACATTAGTTATGTAACATGATTCTTCCCATGTTTTTGTTTGCTTTCCTGCTCATCAAGCTTCAGATGGGCATCGCACCGTGGAGTGAATTCTGAAATTTTTTGGTACTATATCCTCAGCAATCAACCAACAAACTTTGATTGTCTTGGCACGGGACAAAAAACCACAAGTGCGCCTTGGCAAATAGTTAAGCACTAATAGAGTAATGATGAGGGAATTATTTATTGCGTATGTGATTCGGTTTAGTAACCTTGCTCCAAATGTAAAATGACGTTGGGAAGAATCATGTTACAATTACCCACCCGCGCTTTGTGGTACATTTCTATCGAAGAGAAGTACGTCTGATAAAAGTAACACTGGGGAGGGTTTTAAAAGAAGTTTGATTGTGTTCCTAAAGGCTGGACCCGCGAATCACTAGCCATTAAGCTTGTAAAGAACGTCTTATTCTAGACTAGTAACATTTTATGTTTATGATTAACACTAATTAAGCATGCTTTTATATTTGAAAGCTGTAAAAACAACTGTTTCTAAAACAGAATCTTGCAAAAGACATTTTGTGTTCAGTGTCTACATACATAAACTCTAAATGGTTTTTAGATCCTTAAAACATCCGGGCAATGTTGGGTAACTTAACTAGTACAAGTTACCGAATTCTACTAGTTAATACTTTGGAATTTTTAAAGCAATTAAAAAAACTGACGCGTTTTCTCAGCGTCCCTGGGAAAGACACAGACGGTCTGTCAGTTAACGCAGGTTTCCGTAATCTGCTCTGAGAGGATGAGTGAGCAGCTTCCAGTTTGCAAAGGAGTTAGAGCTTAAATGTCACATTTTTCCCGACCCTCTCCTAGCACACGAAACTAAAAAATTTTTCTTCTTTTCATCTTTTCTCCCAAGTTAAGTGATTTAAGTGTCCTTTATGAAATGGACAAGCGAATATTATTTCACTATATATCTTTTCATTCACACTTTAGAAACACTATTTCTATCTTTAGGTACGATCCGAGGCTTCTTAAAAAATGCATTTCATTTAATTATTTCAAGATATTAATCTACTGCACTGAATGAGATGTGTTTATTTTTAATTGATAAATTAATAATTTAATTACTGCACTGAATGATAATGATTATTTTATATGAATTAATTATTGTTCGAAAGTCACTAAAACAGTTGGGTTTAGGGTGCTAGTACCACATTGCAGAAATTAAAAGCTTTTAAGTGAAGTCACTGGAACCTAGACTTTGGACTATTTGTGAAGTTGATCACTTTGGAGTATTTTAAAAAACAACTAATGCGATGTCACGGATTTTGACTTTAACCTACTTTCTTTTAGGCTTGACGAGCAGACTCAAGAAAGTTAACTTAATTTAATTGTCCTTAATATTGTAGATAGATAGTTATAATTTCGAGTATTCATTATTGCTTTAAATAAGTATTAAACGTTTCAATGCACACGTGACATTTGCCGAACACACGGCGGTTTACGATCTCAAACCTTCCCCACAATATGTTGGACAATAATTTAGGGACAAGGTGTGGTTTGAAACTAGGGAACATACTACTGCGCTATACACAGTGATTGGGAATGAAACGCGTGACGGACCGTACGATGTGGACACTGGCCATTGAATCATTCAATCATCAGAGGAATGGATCATATGGATGTTTCCGGTTTAAAACGTGGTATTGAGAAATGCATATAAATCGTATAGCTTTTAGTAATATTTAATAAGAATAATGCAATAACTTCTGGAAGAATCTAAACACGGTATCCAATTCATCTGCCCTTCAAAATTATTAGCCATTTGACGACTGCGCGTAGCGATTCATTTTTTACTCTCTATTCTTCCATTTCATTTTTATGAAACCGGGATATTCAAAAAAGAAATTTAAGAGCACCCTTTATCTCCACCTCTCTTCTCAAAAAGACTTCCATTTTCAAATCGATGTTTTTTGCATGAGAGGGAAATGGCCATTCCTAGCTAGTATCATAAACTAGTAATCTACCATAAAGTTCATATGGCTGAATGGAATATATAGAGAACTATTATATTTCCTGCTGCCTATGATCCGTCACATCCCAACCAGGTATTAAATTATATCAGATACTACCACCGTGAAAGCCATCCCTATAATTTACTCTTATTATGGCACGATTGCCGGCGAGGTTTTCCTTCAGTCATTTTCTATGCAAAAGCATAATCACTTAAAAACCATGGTAAAAAACCTTTTACGTCTTTTGCCCTGTTTTTCTTTCGAAACGAAAAATAATCCAGTAGTATAAGGGGTAGAAAGGTACCGCGCAATCCGTGTAAAAAGCACATAGAAACCACCTTAACTTAAAAAATCTACCCAAGAAAGCCAGGACACTCGCAACTAAGGAAATAAAATCTCTAATATTTTGAGCGCCCAATTTCTCTTACGCGCTGACGTAAAAAAATGCGCAGAGACGTTCCACCAGATAGCTAATGATGGATACTTAAAGGGAATTATTCTCTTATGCTAGTACTGAGAAAGAATTTCAATTTCTAATATTATTTTCTTTTATCTCAAGCATATACTCTCTTTTTAAGACTAATGCGTCTGAGATACCGAAAGTGCCGCGAAAAATAGCTGGCTTCTTAATTATTTCTGATTACAAAAGAAAACCTTACATCTATCTAAGTCCGGACAACGCTTTGTTTTCGTTGCTTCTAGAACGATTATTACATAATTTTTTCGTAACAATAGCTAGACCATTAGAATTCCAAGACTTTTTTTGTGTTTAATATGACCTTTTTTCCACGTTTAATTATGCGCGACTAAAACGATGTATATTTTATACATCGCGATGTTCTTTTGTCTGTATATTCATTAAACCTGGTAATGAGTATAGTCCCAATAACTAATTTATTCTCAAAGTGAAAAAGTCCGTTAAGTAATTTCACTTCTTTATAAAGCAGTCGGTATTTCACAAATATGAATTAAAATAAAGATTTTTTAAAAGCTGAGAAGCGTGGACTATTTTACTTAGTGTTATCAAGAAGCGATATCTAGTTTACTAGGGAGAAGGTTTAAGATGCCTAAGTATTCGCGCGCCATAATCACAGTACCCCTTTCAAAACACAAGGGGGGAAGTGAAAGGAGGCCGGGCATTTTCGCTTCTCCTCAGTCGGAAAATACGTATTTTTCGTCATTCACGTCGCGCTGACGTGAGTTTTCAAGAATCAATGAGATGCTGGTTGTAAATTGGTAGCGGGGATTAACTCCATACCTATGTTTGGACTAGGGATAAAGCTAGTAGTATGGCGAATTTATACCTACTCCCTAGTAAATAGATATCGCTTTTTGATGTTATCTACAATCGCTATAAACCGAGTTACTAAAGTCAACGCGCAAAATTTATACTGTTTACGGTACTTCCTTCCTAAAAACAATGACCAGTGAAATAGTTAATTTTGGTGCTGTGTTTATTCAGTAACGATATCTATTGATATTTCGAACTATGCACTGATATAATTATAACCGACAGAGCTTTATATACGAACAACTACAGCTAACTCCAGCAAGTTTTTTGATGGAGAGAAAAAACCGGCTAACACCGCGGAAGCAAACACCTTTAAATTATATAATCTCTATCAATGAGAAAATTTTTACATACATTTATTATTGTAGCATTTATTTCAAAAGCAAATGTATTTTTTTTTCGAACCTAAAGTATGGTTTGAAAAGAAATCGACGTCTTTTTTCGACTTTAAAACATCGCTCTATACCTTTTAATATTACTTCAATAAAGAACTACAGGTTAACTGAACGTCAGACTTGAACATTCACTGAAGCTTCCTGAATTTTTGAGAGGTTCGCTTTTCAAAGTTATAGAAGAAAATTCTCCTACCTCAGTGAACGTTTCGAATGTCAATTAGGTACTCTGACTCAATATCAAATTCACCTTCTGAAAGAATATTCGCATTTTCTGAGCTCAAAGAAAAAGACTTGTAAAACGATACACCTGCGGCTGCCATAACCACTTTAGAAGTTGGAAGAAAGAGCACAAAAAGATGGGCTTAGAGTCTCGTTCTTTTCGTCGCGAAGTGGCTCTCCATGAATGGGTTGAAAATTTTCAGCTATTGCAAAAATATCTCAGCACAGATATGTATAAATACTACGTATTTTGGATTCCACCTAGGCCAAAAAGTTGGCCACCAAATATTCGATACACTATCGGATGTAAGGTGGCTCTTAGTTGAGTCGGAATTAGCTAGATCTCGTGGGGGAAAGGAACTATAGCTCTTAGGGGAATCCTCCTGAGTGGTGAGTTAGAAATTTCGATCATGCGCAAAGAAAGACAATACGAATTTCCATCCCACTCACAAGGTTTGGGAGGAGGGTAAAAAGTCATATTTTTTCTCTGCTGAATGGGCGCCTAATTACCTTGTGGAAGGGCTGAGATGGGAATCCATAATACGTAGTATTTATACATATCCATGATCGCAATTAAGACTTCCATACAAAAGATTTGTATTCTTCAGACTTCATTTTATTTAAACACTAGCTGTTACCCGCGGCGTCAATCGCGTGTAATTAGAAATTCCATCAAAATGTTATAAAGAATGGGTAGATTTTACTGATGACTAATATTTTTGTAGCACCCTAGGAGCGAAGGCACTCGGCGTCAGGCTTGGAAATAAGGTTTATTTCTGAACTAGTCCTCCGGACCAGTGACCCCTGATATCTTAAATATGAAACTGGTTCCGGGACCAGTGACCCTTCCCCTATTTATTTTTCTACTGGTCCCAGGACTTGTGGTCGTTCTCACTTCTAAAAAAAATCTCTCTCGGCTTAGGGTTGTATACACAACTGGACTCCTGGAGTCGAAATTTATGTTAAAATGAAAATAATTAAAGAGGTCCCATATCAATTTTTTAATAAAAGTAGGAATTAATAAACTAGTCATTGGGACCAGTGACCCTCACGTTTTGAATAAAAAAAGTGGTCCGAGCTATTAATAAACTGGTTTTTGACCTGTAAACCTGTCTTATTTCCTAGCCTGCGAGTCGGCGTTGCCCGTCAGCCCGTCGGAACATTTTTTACTATATGCATGCGTACATTATTCCATAAAGAATGTTTTTAAATTTCTGGCCGCCATTTAAAAAGATGGCAACAAATCGAACCCAAAAGACCATTCAGCCCGTCTATAGGTTAAAGTAGGGTTGTAAATTTTCCGGAAAAATAAAACGCGGAAAATTTTCCGCTAATCGGAAAAATATACAAGTTGGGAAAGCCAAAATATTACCTCTCCGAGTGGAGATGACTACCACTACCCCTTAAACAACCTAAATATATGCATCTATCGCTTTTTTTAATTCTTTGCAAGTGCAGGAATTCAATTTTAAAATAGTCAATTGTTCAAGCCTTTTCAATATCTCTCAATTGCTGGGGAAACTCTACTCTCTTGCTATACCTCAACCGTATTCTTAGTCTACCAGTATGATTTGTAACATTTGTCCATATCAAAGCTGAATCATACATCGCCACACAAAAAGCAAATGTCCCCAAAACATGGAAGCCACAACCCAATCACACATAAGCTAGGCTCGTACTTGTTCATCGCTTTCGATGATTTCACTAATATTAGCATTAACATTTTGTACATTATTGGGTTCCTTATTAATAGATATGCCTACGCCTACAGTACTTTCAATAGAACATTTATTTAATGCATTATCTTTCGTACGATCATGGCCAACTGGCCTCGCGGTAGGACCAACATTTTGTGTGCTAGAACCTGTTCCAGAAACAGCCTTTTTTCCGCGGCTAACGCTCTTCTCCTTTCATTTTCTCGTTTCCTAAATTCAGGATCTGACCTTTTTGCCCTCATTCTTTCCCTTGCCTTTCGTTTTCTGATTTCCTCTTTACTTAAATTATTATCTTCCTCCATTTACTTATTAATCAGTTAAATACTCACAAAGGTTGGCAAAATCAATCTCCTTAAATACTCACACAGGTTGGCAAAATCAATCTCCTTCAGTAATACGTAAGGCTTAATTATATTATTTGCCGAACAAAATTAATCGAGCAAATTTAACACTTAACTTCTTCCTTCGAAATTCTATCAAAGAATGAATCAACTGTTTAAAAAAAGGTTTTTTTCGCGAATAGGGCGCTATCATACCAACAGCAATTCCGTCATATTTAAAAAATATACATTGCCAACACTTTTTTCAAATAAAGAATGATAAAAGTGCGTAAAAAAAGGTCTTTCACAAATAGGCCTAGGGGGCGTATAAACTAAACAGCAACAACGCTCTACAGCTACACTAATCTTACACAAACAAGGAGTACTATAAACCCACTACTGGAAGCGGTATTTTTATTCAAACGTAAAACAATTTCGCTTAAGCTTAACATCTCTAGACATGGGTAAAAATGTCTCTATCACTCCTAGACATTATAACTCAAATTCATCTGATTATGTTTTAACAAGGTTAAATCTAACTGGGAGTAAGATGAAAGGAGTAGAAGCTTATCTGTCTAAGGAAATATGAAATTTTATCTTAACAGTTCGTTAAATCATAAGTTTATAACGAAAAAACGCGGAAGGGGAAAACGAGCAGACAACTGCGATTTTTGGGGGTAGAAGGTTAAGAGCGCCATCTGTCGTCCGTGCCAAAGTTGAACTTCCACTCGAAACGCAATGAGAAAGTGGATAAAATAATGCCATCAGCTATTTAACTGCGTCGATATATTTAACGACTTGACCCATGACATGCCCATAACACTGGCTTCTATGAATCCTATTTATTCTTGGATGCTAGGAAACTTGGTAGACGTAACAGTCTGTACCAAGTACCCAAGCATCCTTCAATAAACGCCTGGCAACATTGTGGTACGCATGGTACAACTAAAAAATAGGATGTGTATCTATCTTTCCAGTCACTCCAAGTCGTTAAGCCCTCATTACAGAGGATTTGAAACACTATCGTAATTCCAAGTGTCTCGAATCTCTAAGTTCCTGTCCATTATGAACAGTGCTGAGAGAATGATACATCAGAAAGAGCCATTCAAATCGAATTGCCGAAAATATTATCCATATTTTCATTTCATATAACAGAGAAAACAAATTATTATGGTTCTGAGAGGAGCTTCCCATTTTGGTTGTTGTTCTCAAAAATATATCGCAATGCACGGGCCTAGATAGATACAGGAGGCAATGTAGGAAATATAACGCAATGCACGGGCCTAAAAAGATATAAGAGACAATGTACGAAATATAACGCAATGCACGGGCCTTGATAGATATAGGAGGCAATGATTTAACGACTTCGGTACTTGGGTTTATCTTTAATATTTAAATAAATATAATTATTTTTAATTATTTTAATCGCCAGTAAATAACTTTAAAAATAGTTAAATCGTTTAAAATAAAGTTGTTCCTATTATCTTTCGAAACTTTGCTAATATTGACGTTTAAAGTGAAGGGTACCCCTCTTGCCCGCTTTTTTCAAATTTTGGGGTATATATACGTTTCGTTTCCATTATAATAATAGATAAAAACGCATTCGCGTGAACCTTTGGTGGAAGCCCTGCCATTGGGAGGCTAGACGTTTCTCGTAACCCTAGCCGATCGCCGCGTATATCTTAAAACCAAATAATAGATAAAAACGCATTTGCGTGAACCGATGGTGGAAGCCCTGCCATTGGGAGGCTAGACGTTTCTCGTAACCCTAGCCGATCGCCGCGTATATCTTGGAACCAAACGATGACGGAGGAAAAGAAGCCAGAATGTACTGACTGGCGTCCATGTGGAATGGACAAAAGACCTGAAAAAGACCTGAAGATGGTGGTGCATTGAAGCTGGTGTCAATGTGGAATTGACGAAGAACAGAAGATGGTGGTGCATAGAACCTGGTGTCAATGTGGAATTGACGAAGAACAGAAGATGGTGGTGCATAGAAGCTGGTGTCAAGGTGAAATTGACGAAGAACAGAAGATGGTGGTGCTTAGAAGCTAGCAAGTACAGACTAGTGTCCATGTGGGATGGACAAAGACTAGCAGATTGTGGTCCTTAGAAGCCAGTTAGTAAAGACTTGTGTTGGTAGATGAATGGCCAAATTTCCGTGAACCGCGAACGCGTTCCGGAAATCGGGTATTTGTTTGCTCCAATACGCAAACTGCGAACGCGGTCACGTGGGGTCTGACAGACACACAGACACACAGACACGGCCGGTGTAATACCTCTCCGTGACATACGTCACTCGGAGAGGTAAAAAGTAGCAATAATGTGAGCTTTGAGTCAATTTATCTAACTTTTAAAGATTTAAAACATTCTCCAGTTATTTTGCCATCTTTAGTAGATTTATTAAACAACCGCCAAATATTAGTGGTTGAATTTCCCATAATTTGTGACTTTAAACAGGGTTAACAAACTTAATAACATTAACAACATAACACCTCGTTTCTCTTACAATGACGCAGACGATCACTATCCTTTATGCCTGATAATTTTAGTTTCACTTGGGTCTCTTAACGGTTAGGTCTCGACTCTCTAACGCCTTATACCGTCATAAGAGCAAACAGTAACCCTATGCATGCAAGCGATAGCCAATGAGTGAGCTTTTCCTATAGAGAATAGGGGTCACTAGACTCTGTGCCCTTGGACAATTTTTTCCCCTCCGAATTCACCGAAAACAAAATAATGAATGTTTTGAAAAGAAAGGCAATTGAAAAATTTTAAAGTTTTAACTTTTTAATTGAGAAACCGGTAGCGGAAAAATACGGAAAATTTTCCGGAAAAATATAGCTCGGTCATTTTCCGGAAAATTTTCCGACTTACAACCCTAGGTTAAAGTAAACCAGTGTACTAAATATTTGTGAAATCGGTTGAAACGCGCGGACTTTGCTGCATAGAGAAGATTTTTCACATTTCTGGGCGCCATTTATTAAGATGGCAGCGGATTGGAAAAAACTTTCTTAGTACGCGTCTACTATACTTATGAGTAACGTTCCTCCAAATTTTCAGCCTTCTATGGCAAGCGGTTTATGCTGAGCTTTTATTATCAGTCAGTCAGGACTTTGATTTATATAGATAAGATCTCAAAGATATGATTTCTTGTATGTCCTCCTGCACAAAGGAAATTACAAATCTTATAGTCTAGCAAATTTTTAAATAGTTAATTTACATCTTAAATTACGACATAATGATATCTTCACAACTGTACAAGCAGAAAGACGTTACAAGCCCGCATTTGCTGCAACATATTGCAATATAATACCATGTTAATTCTATCGGCTTTTCGCCTCAGCTATTGCCAAATTCTTCCGCGTCTGTGAAGGCGTCTCAAAGAGGCGAACAACAAATGTACCTAGTAACCGTATTTAAAACATCCCCGCTTTTATCAATAAAATTTTCCCAGTTTTGAAAGGATGCTCGCTCATATCCACAATAGAATAACAATGCGCGAAGGTTGAATGCCTTTACACGTGCAGGGGCTGTAATAATTAGCATAACTTAATACGCTGGGCATTGGAGCGTAAAATGAAAAATCAGCTGCGAAGAGAATGCGTGTAACCGAGAATTGATCCAAGTCATCATAAGTACCAAATTTAGCCCTGATAAGTAAAACAGACGAGCTTCATTAATGCAACCGACAACACCAATCCTTTTGTAACAGGAGGAACACTTGAAGCTCACAGGTCGCAAAATCGTAAAAATACTAGTCATGAAATGTACCGAAAAATGAAACTAAATAAAATTAAAAATAATACAAATTCTATAATATGTGAAGGCTCTCGAAGTTGGGGACGCAAGCTAGATGGGGTGTATCTTTTTCCCCCCCTTGCTTTGGCTTCCCGCTCGCGTTTTTAACTTCACACACGCTAGCTTGGGTCCTCATCGATGCGGAGTATCACACCTCCTCGGTGGTGAGAGCTGGTTAACCACTACGTTGTGTGGGCTAAGCGGATACGCGCCCTTCCCAAGCCAAGGTGTTGAGGCATCGTGCCGAGGGCTGCATGGTACTGGGGAAGTAAAACTTCGGTATCGCTAACGATCCCCTCGGGGCACCGGGCGACACCCCGTTGTATCTAGCCTTCCACCCGGGTGGGGGACTACCGGGTGGTGACCTTTTACTTGCCCCCTTACTCGTGGGATTCCCATGGATAAATTAAATCAAAACAACTCTAACACTACCAAACCTACGGTGCAGGGGTCTGCTCAAGGCAGAACCCACACTGATACCACTTCACAAGGGCTTGTATCCAGCGATACTCGTGACGATTTATCGGTACGTGTGTCTGGCAAGCCCTCGAAAAGTACCTTGCGTCGTCGTCTCAAACGACGGATTGCTCGGCAAAAGGTCAAATCGGGGTCTGAAACGGTCTCCACCGCCGCTGGGGGTGCGATGGCTCGTGACAACCCAATGAAGAGGCCCAGAGCGGAGGATTCGACTCCCTCACCAAGTACCTCGCAGGCGGCGTCGAAAAAGGCTAAGTCCTATAGTGACGCCGCCAGCTCAGAAAAGATGGCCATTGTCAAAAAAGGCTATCCGACGGCGGTCATCACGGAGGAAGACGTGGGCCCAATTCAGAAGGCGATTCTAAGGGCGCTGGATGGGATACCTTCGGGGAGCCCTCTACCGCGCCTTGCGAACTTTAGCCTGACGACCGGGGCCCTAGTATACTCCTGTGAGGATTCGTTCACTGGGCAATGGTTGAAGGACAACTTAGCCTACTCGGTGGTGGGGGATGCGGTGCTCTCAGTAATGAGAGCTAGCGAACTCCCTAAGCCGTTTAAGGTAATGTTCCGCACCAAGGACCAGATCACCAAGGAGCCGGCGGTGCTGTTTCGGCGCCTAAAGGTCCTTAATGCAGGTTTTGCCACTGAACGCTGGAAATGTATCCGGACGTACGTGGACAGGGCCGTACGGTACTGGGTACTGCTAATTGATGGCTCCTCATTGGAAGCCATTAAGAATGCTGGTTTCGTGGGCTATACTGGAGTGGACAAGGGTTCCTTCAAACTCCTTCAGAACACGGAAACCACTAAAACCACTGTAGCCGAGTCTGCGGCGGGGGGTGGGACTAGCGAGATGGGGGATCTCGCG